>NW_027521044.1:0-138321 GCF_052094955.1 Ictidomys tridecemlineatus
ACTGAAATGCAGAAGGACAGTTTCAGAGCACAGGTTGGACATTGAGTGCAGAAAGACTGATAGTGAAAGCAGAGGTTGGAGAGTGGGGTGCAGAAGGACGTTAGAGAGAGAAGAGTTTGGAAACTGCAGTACAGAAGTACTGTTACAGAGAGCATAGGTTTGAGCCTGGTGTGGAGAAAGACTGTTGTAGAGAGCAGATGTTGGAGACTGGGGTGCAAAAGGACTTTTGCAGAGAGCAGAGGTTGGAGACTGGGTGCAGTAGGACAATTGCAGAGTGCAGAGGTTACAGACTGTGGTGGAGAAGGACTGTTACAGAGCAGAGTTTGGAGACTGTGGTGCAGAAAAGACTGATACAGAAAGCAGAGGTTGAAAACTCGGGTGCAGAAGGACCTTTAAAGAAAACAGAGGTTGGATACTGTGGAACAGATAGACTGTTACAGAGAGCAGTGTTTGGAGAGTGGGGTGCAGAAGAAGTGTTGTAGAGAACAGAGGTTGAAGACTGGGGTGCAGAAGGATCGTTGTAGAGACCAGAGGTTGGAGACTGGGGTGCAGAAAGACTGATACAGAAAGCAGAGTTCGGAGACTGGGGTGCAGAAGGCCTGTTACAGACAGCAGAGTTTGGAGACTGGGGTGCAGAAAGATTTGTACAGAGAGCAGAGATTGAATACTGCGTTGCAGAAAGATATTAAGGAGAGAAAATTTGGAGACTGAGGTGCAGAAACACTGTTACAGAGAGAAGAGGTTGGAGACTGAGGTGCAGAAGGATTATTACAGAGAACAGAGGTTGGTTACTGGGTTGCAGAAGGACTGATACAGAAAGCAAAGGTTGGAGACTCGGGTGCCGAAGGACCCTTACAGAGAGCAGAGGTTGGAGACTGAGGTGCAGAAGGACTGTTGCAGAGAGCAGAGTTTGCAGACTGAGTTGCAGAAGGACTGTTACAGCGGGCAGATTTTCGAGACTGTGGTGGAAAACGACTGATACAGAAAGCAGAGGTTGAATTCTGGGGTGCATAAGGACCCTTACAGAGAGCAGAGGTTGGGGAATGGGGTGCAGAAGAACTGTTGAAGAGAACGGAGGTTGTTGACTGGGGTGCAGAAGTATCGTTCCGGCGACCAGATTATCAAGACTAGGGGGTAGAATGACTGTTGCAGAGAGCAGAAGTTCTAGACTGGGGTGCAGAAGGACTGTTACAGAGAGCAGACTTTGGGAGACTTGGGTGCAGAAGGATTGTTGCAGAGAGCAGATTTTGGAGACTGGGGTGCAGAAGGATCGTTATAGAGAGCAGAGATTGGAGACGGTGGTGCAGAAGGATAGTTGAAGAGAGGAGAGTTTGGAGACTGGGGTCAAAAACGCCTGTTATAGACAACATAGGTTGGAGATTTTGGTGCAGAAGGCCAGTTACAGAGAGCAGTGCTTTGAGACTGGGGTGCAGAAGGATAGTTACAGAGAGCAGAGTTTAAAGAGTGGGTTGCAAAAGGATCTCACAGAGACAAAAGGTTCGAGACTGAGGTACATAAGGACTTTTACACAGAGAAGAGGTTTGAGACTGAGATGCAGAAGGATTGTTCCAGAGAGAAGAGTTTTCAGACTGAGGTGCAGAAGGACTGTTATTGAGAGCAGAGGTTGGAGACTAGAGTGGAGAAAGACTGCTGAGGAAAGTAGAGGTTGGAGACTGAGGTGCAGAAAGACAGTTACAGAGAGCAGAGGTTGGAGACTGGGGTGCAAAAGGACTGATACAGAAAGTAGAGTTTTGTGACTGTGGTTCAGAGGGACTGTTGCAGTGAGCAGAGGTTAGAGACTGGGGTGCAGAAGGACAATTGCAGAGAGCAGAGGTTGCAAACTGAGGTGCAGAAGGACTGTTACAGAGAGCAGAGTTTGGAGAATGTGGTGCAAAAGGACAGATACAGAAAGCAGTGGTTGGACACTGGGGTGCAGAAGGACCCTTACAGAGAACAGAGGTTGGAGACTGCGGTACAGAAGGACTGTTAAAGAGAGCAGAATTTGGAGACTGGGGAGCAGAATAACTGTTGTAGAGAACCGAGGTTAGAGGCTGGGGTGCAGAAGGACCATTGCAGAAAGCAGAGGTTTGAGACTGGGTTTAAGAAGGATCTTACAGAGAGCAGAGTTTGGACACTGAAGTGCAGTTGGGCTGTTGCAGAGAGCAGAGTTTAGAGATTAGGGCGCAGAAGGACTGTTGCAGAGAGCAGAAATTGTAGTCTGAGTTGCAGAAGGACTGTTACAGAAAGCAGAGTTTAGAGACCAGGGTGCAGAAGGACTGAAACAGAAAGCAGAGTTTGGAGACTGGGGTCCAGAAGGACCATTACAGAGAAAAGAAGTTGGAGACTGTAGTACAGAAGGATTGTAAAAGAGAGCAGAGGTTGGAGAGTGGGGTACCGAAGGACTGTTGCAGAGAGCAGACTTTTGAGACTGAGGTGCAGAAGGATTATTAAAGAGAGCAGAATTTAAAGACTTGAGTGCAGAAGGATTGATAGAGAAAGCAGAGGTTGGAGAGTGGGGTGCAGAAGGACCGTAACAGAGAGAAGAGTTTGGAAACTGCAGTACAGACGGACTCTTACAGAGAACATATGATGAAGACTGGGGTGGAGAAGGACTGTTGCAGAGAGCAGATGTTGGAGACTGGGGTTCAGAAGGACTATTGCAGAGAACAGAGGTTGAAGAGTGAGGTGCAGAAGGACTGTTACAGCGAGCAAAGTTTGGAGACTGTGGTGCAGAAGGACTGATACAGAAAGCAGAGCTTGGAGACAGGGGTGTAGAAGGACCCTTACAGAGAACAGAGGTTGAAGACTGCGGTACAGAAGAACTGTTGTAGAGGACAAGGTTGGAGACTTGGGTGCAGAGGGACCATTGCAGAGGGCAGACGTTGTAGACTAGGGTGCAGAAGGAATGTTACAGAGAGCAGAGTTTGGAAACTGGGGTGTAGAAAAATCTTACAGAGAGGAAAGTTTGGAGACTGGGATGCAGAAGGATTGTTGCAGAGACCAGACGTTGGAGACTGGGGTGCAGAAGGATCATTGCAGAGAGTAGATTATGGAGACTGGGCTATAGAAGGACTGTTCTAAAGAGCAGAGGTTGGAGACTGGGTTGCAGAAGGACTGTTGCAGAGAGAAGTTGTTTAAGACTGAGGTCGAAAAAAACTGTTACAGGGAGCAGTGTTTGTAGACTGGTGTGAAAAAGGACTGAAACTGAGTGTAGAGTTTGGACACTGGGGAGCAGAAGGATCTTACAGAGAGGAAAGTTTGGAGACTGGGGTGCAGAAGGATTGTTGCAGAGAGCAGACGTTGGAGACTGGGGTGCAGAAGGCCTGTTGCAGAGAGCAGTTGTTGAAGACTGAGGTGCAGAAAAACTGTTACAGAGAGCAGTGTTTGGAGACTGAGGTGCAGAAGGACTGTTGAAAAGAGCAGTGTTTGGAGACTGGGGTGCAGAAGGACCGTTACAGAGAATAGAGGTTGGAGACTGTGGTACAGAAGTATTGTTAAAGAGAGCAAGGTTGGAGAAAAATGTGCAGAATTATCTTACAGAGAGCAGAGGTTGGAGACTGGGGTGCAATAGGACTGTTGCAGAGAGCAGAGGTTAGAGAATGGGATGCAGAACGATTGTTGCAGAGAGAAGAGTATGGAGACTGAGGTGCAGAAGACCTGTTACACAGAGCAGAGCTTGTAGACTGGGGAGCAGAAGGCCTGTAACATAGAGCAGCCTTTGGAGACTGGGTGGCATAAGGATCTTACAGAAAGCAGAGGTTGGTGACTGAGGTGCTGAAGGACTGTCAGAGAGAGCAGAGGTTGTAGACTTTGGTCCACAAGGATCATTGCAGAGAGCTGAGTTATCAGAATGAGGTTTAGAAAAACTGTTGCAGAGAGCAGATGTTGGAGACTTGGGTGCAGAAGAACTGTTGCAGAGAGCAGAGTTTGCTGACTTGGGTGTAAAAGGATCATTGCAGAGAGCAGAGGGTGGAGACTGGGGTGCCGAAGGACTGTTACAGAGAGCAGATTTTGGAGACTGGGGTGCAGAAGGACTGTTACAGAGAGCAGAGGTTAAAGACTGAGGTGCAGAAAGACCTTTGCAAAGAGAAGTGGTTGGAGTCCGAGGTGCAGAAGGACTGTTGCAGGGTGTAGAGGTTAAAGACTAGGGTGTAGAAAGACTTTTGCAGAGACCAGAATTTGGAGATTGGGGTTCCAAAGGACTGTTGCAGAGAGCAGATGTTGGATACATAGGTGCAGAAGGACTGTTACTTAGAGCAAAGGTTGGAAACTTGAGTGCAGAAGGACTGATAGAGAAAGCAGAGGTTGCATAGTGGGGTGCAGAAGGACCATTACAGAGAGAAGAGTTTGGAAACTGCAGTACAGAAGGACTGTTACAGAGAACAGAGGTTGGAGACTGGGTTGCAGAAGTCCTGTTACAGAGAGCAGAGTTAGGAGACTGTTGTGAAAAAGGACTGATAAAGAGTGCAGAGTTTAAAGACTGGTTTGTAGAAGGATCTTACAGAGAGCAGAGTTGGGAGAATGAGGTACAGAAGGACTGTTACAGAGAGCAGAATTAGAGACTGGCGTGCAGAAGGGTGGTTTAAGGGAGCAGAGTTTTCAGACTGAGGTTCAGAAGGACTGTTGCAGAGAGCAGACTTTTGAGACTGGGGTGCAGAATAACTGTTTCAGAGAGGAGAGTTTGGAGACTGGGGTGCAGAAGGACTGTTATAGAGAGCAGAGTTTAGAGACTAGGTTACTGAAGGATATTACAGAGAGCAGAGGTTGGAGACTGAGGTGCAGTGGACTGTTACAGAGAGGAGTGGTTTGAGACTGGGGTGCAGAAGAATCGTGCAGAGAGCAGAGCTTTCAGACTGAGGTCAACAAGGACGGTTACAAAGAGCAGACGTTGGAAACTGAGGTGTAGAAGGAGTGTTACACATAGGAGAGTTTGGAGACTCAGGTGCAGAAGGACTGTTACAGGAAGCAGAGTTTCGAAAATGGGGTGCAGAAGTACTGCTACAGAGAGCAGAGGTTGGAGACTGCGGTATAGGACTGTTACCAAGAGCAGAGTTTGGAGACTGGGGTGCAGAAGGATTCTTACATAGAGCACAGGTTGGAGACTGAGGTGCACACGGTTAGATACAGAGAACAGCGGTTAGAGACTGGGGTTCAGACAGACTGATACAGAAAGCAGAGGTTGGAGACTGGGGTGTAGAAGGACCCTTACAAAGAACACAGGTTGGAGACTGCGGTACAGAAGGACTGTTACAGAGAGCAGATCTTGGAGTCTGGGGAGCAGAAGTACTATTTCAGAGGACAGAGATTGGAGACTGGGGTTGAGAAATAATGTTACAAAGAGCAGAGTCTGGAAACTGGAGTGGAGAAGGATATTACAGAGAGTAGAGGTTGAAGACTGTGGTGCAGAAGGACTGTTGCAGAGAGCAGACGTTGGAGACTGGGGTCCAGAAGGATCGTTGCAGAGAGAAGATTTGGAGACTGGGGTGTAGAAGTACTGTTGCAGAGAGCAGATATTGGAGACTGGGGTTCAGAAGGACTGTTGCAGAGAGCAGAGTTTGATGACTGTGGTGAAGAAGGACAGTTACAGAGAGCAGAGGTTGGAGACTGGGGTTCAGATGGATCTTACAGAGAGCAGAGTTTAGAGACTGGTGTGTAAAGGACTGTTGCAGAAAGCAGATGTTGGAGACTGGGGTGGAGAAGAATCGTTGAAGAGAGAAGATGTTTGAGACTAGAGTGCAGAAGTCCTGTTACAGAGAGCAGAGTTTAAAGACTGTTGTGTAAAATGACTGTTTCAGAGTGCAAAGTTTAAAGACTGGGGTGCAGAAGGACTGTTGCAGAGAGAAGACGTTGGAGACAGGGGTCCAGAAGGATCGTTGCAAAGAGAAGGGTTTGGAGACTAGGGTTCAGAAAGACTGCTGCAGAGAGTAGATGTTGGAGACTGGGGTGCAGAAGGACTGTTCCAGAGAGCAGATTTTAGAGGCTGGGGTGCAGAAAGACTATTACATAGAGCAGAAGTTGGAGACTGAGGTGCAGAAGGACTACAGAGAGCAAAGGTTGAAGACTGGGGTTCAGATGGTCTTACACAGAGCAGAGTTTGGAGACTGGGGTGCAAAAAGTCTGTTGCAGAGAGCAGATGTTGGAGACTTGGGTGGAGAAAAATCTTTGCAGAGAGAAGATTTTGGATACTGGAGTGCAGAAGGCCTGTTACAGAGAGCACAGGTTGGAGACTGTTGTGCAGAAGGATTGTTACAGAGTGCAAAGTTTAAAGGCTGGGTTGCAGAAGGATCTTACAGAGAGCAGAGTTGGGAGACTGAGGAGAAGAAAAACTTTTAAAGAGAGCAGAGGTAGGAGACTGGGGTGCAGAAGAGTCGTTGCAGAGAGCAGAGCTTTCAGACTGAGATGCAGAAGAACTGTTGCAGAGAGCAGATGTTGGAGACTGGGTTGCATAAGGACTGTTGCAGAGAGCAGATGTTGGTATCTAGGGTGCAGAAGGACTGTTGTAGAAAGCAGAGGTTGGAGAATATGCTGCAGAAGGAGTGTTGCAGAGAGCAGAATTTAGAGACTGATGTGTGGAAGTCCTGTTACAGAGAGCCGAGGTTGGAACTTGGATGCAGAAAGACAGTTACAGAGACAGAGGTTGGATACAGGGGTGCAGAAGGATTTTACAGAGAGCAGAATTTGGAGACTGTGTTTCAGAAGGACTGTTGCAGAGATCATAGGTTGGAGACTGGGGTGCACTAGAATCATTTCAGAGAGCAGAGGTTGGAGACTGGGGTGCAGAAGGATCGTTGCAGAGAGCAGATTTTGGAGACTGGGATGCAGAAGGCCTGCTACAGAGAAAAGACTTTGGAGGCTGGCGTGCAGAAGGCCTGTTATATAGAGGAGAGGGTGGAGTTTGAGGTGCAGGTGGACTGTTACATAGAGAAATGTTTTGAAACTGGGTTGCAGAAGGATCGTGTAGAGAGCAGAGGTATCAGACTGATGTGCAGAAGGACCGTTACAGAGACCAGAGTTTGGAGACTGCGGTATAGAAAAACTGTTACAGAGAGTAGAGTTTGGAGACTGGGGTGCAGAAGATAAATACAGAGAGCACAGGTTGGAGACTGAAGTGCAGAAGGATAGATACAAAGAGCAGAGGTTTGGGACTGAGGTTCAGAAGGACTAATACAGAAAGCAGTATTTGGAGACTGGAGTGCAGAAGGCAAGTTATGGAGAGCAGTGTTTGGAGACTGGTGTGCCGAAGGACAGTTACAGAGAGCACAGATGGAGACTGGGGTGCAAAAGAAATGTTCCAGAGAGCAGAAGTTGGAGACTGGGGTGAAGAAGGACTATTACAGAGAGCAGATGTTGGAGACTGGGGAGCAGAAAGACTTTTGCAGAGGACAGAGGTTGGAGACTGGGGTGCTGCAGGACACTTTCACAAAGCAGAGGATAAAGACTGGGGAAGAGAAGGAATGTTAAAGAGAACAAAGTTTAGAATCTGGAGTGCAGAAGGATCTATCAGAGACCAGAGTTTGGAGACTGTGGTGCAGAAGGAATGTTGCAGATAGCAGAGTTTGGAGACTGCGGTGTAGAAGGATTGTTGCAGATACAGAGGTTTGAGACTTTGCTGCAGAAGGACTGATATAGAAAGCAGAGGTTGAAGACTGGGGAAAAGAAAAACCCTTACAGAGTGAAGATTTTGGAGACTGCACTACAGGAGGACTGTTATAGACAGCAGAGGTTGAGACTGGTGTGGAGAAGGACTGTTTTAGAGTGCAGACCTTGGATACTGGGGTGAAGACGAAATGTTGCAGAGAGCAGAGGTTGGAGACTGGGTGCAGAAGAACTGTTGCAGAGAGCAGAGGATGGAGTCTGAGGTGCAGAAAGAATGTTGCAGGGAGCAGAGTTTGTAAACTGTGGTGCAGAAGGAATGATACAGAAAGGAGAGGTTGAAGACTGGAGTGCAGAACGACCGTTACAGAGAGCAGAGGTTTGAGACTGAGGTACAGAAGGACTGTTACAGAGAGCAGAGGTTGGAGACTGGGGAGCAGATGGACTGTTACAGAGAGAAGAGGTTGGTGACTGGGGAGCAGAAGGACTGTTACAGAGAGCAGAGGTTGGAGTCTGGATAGGATAAGAAATGTTACAGAGAGCAGATTTGGTAACTTGGGTTCTGAAGTATCTTACATAGATCAGAGGATGGAGGCTGGGGTTCAGAAGCACTGTTACAGAGAGTAGATTTTGGAGAATGAGGTGCAGTAGGACTGTTACAAAAAGCAGAGTTGGGAGACTGGGGTGACCATGGATCATTGAAGAGAGCAGAGTTTTCAGACTTAGGTTCAGAAGGACTGTTGCTGAGAGCAGATGTTGGAGACTGGGGTACAGAAGGACTTTTGCAGAGAGCAGAGTTTGGAGACTGGGGTGCAAAAGGATCGTTGAAGACAGCATAGGTTGGAGACTGGGGTGAAGAAGGATTGTTACAGAAATCAGAGTTTGGAGACTGGGGTGAAGAAGAACCATTACAGAGAGAAGAGGTTGAAAACTGTGGAGCAGAAGGACTGTTTCAGAGAGCAGAGGTTGGAGACTGGGGAGCAGAAGGAATATTACAGAGAGCAGAGTTTGGAAACTGGGGTGAAGAAGGATCTTACAGAAAGAAGAGGTTGGAGACTGAGGTGCCGAAAAACTGTTACATAAAGCAGAGTTTGAAGACTGGGGTGTAAAATGATCGTCGCAGAGAGCAGAGTTGTCAGACAGAGGTGCAGAAAGACTGTTGCAGGGAGCAGATGTTTGAGACTGGGGTGCAGAAGGAGTTTTGCAGAGAGCAGAGGTTGGAAACTGTGGTGCAAAAGGACTGTTGTAGAGAGCAGAGTTTTTAGACTGGGGTGCAGACGGATTGTTACAGAGAGCAGAGGTTGGAGACTGTGGTGCAGAAGGACCATTGCAGAGATCAGAGTTTGGTAACTGAGGTGAAGAAGGATTTTTAAAGAGAAGAGAAGTTGGAGACTGGGGTGCAGAAGGACTGTTGCAGAAAGCAGAGTTCGGAGACTGGGTTTTAGAAGGACTCTGGCAAAGAGCAGAGGTTGGAGACTGGGGTACAGAAGGACTGTTACATAGAGCAGAGTTTGGAGAGAGGGTTGCAGAAAAATCTTACAGAGATCAGAGTTTAGAGACTGAGGTGCAACTGGAGTATTACAGAGAGCAGAGTTTGGAGACTGGGGTGCAGAAAGATCATTGCAGAGAACAGCGTTTTCAGACTGAGGTGCAGAAGGACTGTTGCAGAGAGCAGAGGTTTGAGACAGGGGTGCAGAAGGACTGTTGCATAGAGCAGATATTAGATACTGGGGTGCACAGGGATCATTGCAGAGAGCAGAGGTTGGAGACTGGAATGCAGTACAACTCCTATAGAGAGCTGAGTTTTGAAACAAGGTTGCACAAGGATTTACAGAGAGCAGAGTTGTAGACCGTTGTGCAGCAGGACTGTTACAGAGAGCAGAGGTTGGAGACTGGGGTGCAGAAGGATCATTGTAGAGAAAAGAGTTTTAAGACTGAGGTGCAGAAGGACTTTTGCAGAGAGCACATGTTGGAGACTGGGGGGCAGAAAGACTGTTACAAAGAGCAGAGTTTTGAAACTGGGGTTCAGAAGGATTGTTGTAGTTAGGAAAATTTTGAGACTGGGGTGCAGAAGGATTGTTATAGAGAACAGAGGTTGGAACTGGGGTGCAGAAGGCCTATTATGGAGAGCAGAGTTATGAGAAGGGATTCAAAAGTACATTTACAGAGAGTAGTTTGTGAAGACTGAGGTGCAGAAGGACCATTGCGGAGAGCACACTTTAAAGATTGGGGTGTAGAAGGACTGTTGCAGAGAGCAGAGTTTGGAGACTGGGTTACAGAGGCAGAGGTTGGAGATTTGGTGCAGAAGAACTGTTGCAGAGAGCAGATGTTGCAGACTGGGGTGCAGAAGGACTGTTACAGCGAGCAGAGTTTGTAGACTGAGATTCAGAAAGACTATTACAGAGACCAGAGGTTGGAAATTGTGGTGCAGGTGGACTAATACAGTAAGCAGAGATTGGAGAATGGAGTGCAGAAAGACTGTTACAGAGAGCAGATTTTGGAGACTGGGGTGCAGAAGACCTGTAAGAGAGAAGAGGTTGGAGACTTCTGTGCAGAAGGATTGTTACAGATAGCACAGTTTGGAGACTGAGGTGCAGAAGGATCGTTGCAGAGATCAGAGGTTTTCGACTGAGGGTAAGAAGGACTGATACAGGGAGCAGAGGTTGGAGTCTGAGGTATAGAAGGGCTGTTAGAGAACAGAGTTTGGAGACTGGGGTGCAGAAGGACCGTTTCAGAGAGCAGATGTTGGAGACTGGGGTGCAGAAGTACTGTTACAGGGAGCAGAAGTTGGAGACTGCGGTGCTGAAGCATCATTACAGTGAGCAGAGGTTGGAGACTGAGATGCAGAAGGACTGTTACAGAGAGGATAGGTTGGAGACTGGGGGGCAAAAGATTCTTTCAGAGAGCAGAGTTTGGAGATTGGTGTCCAGAATAACTCTTACAGATAGCAATGTTTCGAGGCTAAGTTTCAGAAGGATCTTAAAGAGAGCATTTTGGAGACTGAGGTTCAGAAGGTCTGTTACAGAGAGCAAAGGTTTGAAACTGGGGTGCAGAAGGATTGTTGCAGAGAACAGAGTTTTCAGACTGAGGTTCAGAAGGAATGTAGCAGAGAATAGATGTTGGATTTTCGGGTGCAGAGGACTGTTACATAGAGCAGAGTTTGGAGACTGGGGTGCAGAAGAATCGTTAGAGAGAGCACAGGTTGGAGAGTGGGGTGCAGAAGGCCTGTTACAGAGAGCAGAGGTTGGAAATTGGGGTGCAGAAGTACTGTTGCAGAGAGCAGAGGTTGGAGACTGTGGTGAAAAATGATCCTTGAAGAGATCGGAGGTTGAAGACTGAGGTGCAGAAGGATCGCTACAGAGAGCAGAGATTGGAGACTGGGGAGCAGAAGAAATGTTGAAGAGAGCAGATGTTGGAGACTGGGGTGCAGAAGGACTGTAGCAGAGAGCAGATGTTGAAGACTGGGATGCAGATGGATCCTTTCAGAGAGAAAATGTTGGAGACTGGGGTTTAGAAGGACTGTTGCAGAGAGAAGATGTTGGAGTCTGGGGTGCAGAAGAACTGTTGCAGAGAGCAGAGGTTGGAGACTGAGGTGCAGAAGGACTGTTACAGAGAGCAGAGGTTGGAGGCTGGGGAGCAGAATAACTGATATTGAAAGTAGAGTTTGGAGACTGGGGTGCAGAATGACCGTTACGGACATCAGAGTTTGGAGACTGCGCTACAGAAGATCTGTTATAGAGAGCAGAGTTTGGTGCCTGGGGTGCAGAAGTACTATTGCAGAGAACATAGTTTAGATACTGGGGTGCAGAAGGACTTTAGCAGAGAGCAGAGGTTGGAGACTGAGGTTCAGAAGGACTGTTATAGAGAGCAAATTTGGAGACCGGGGTAAAGAAGGATCATACAGAGACCAGAGGTTGGAGACTGGGGTGCAGAAGGACTGTTGCAGAGAGCAGAGTTTAAAGACTGGGGTGCAGAAGGACTGTTGCAGAAAGCAGTGGTTGGAGACTGAGGTGCAAATGGCTCATTGCAAAGAGAAGAGGTTGGAGACTGGGGTGCATTAGGCCTGTTACAGAGAGCAGAGTTTGTAGATTGGTGTCCAGAAGAACTCTTAAAGAGAGCAGATGTTGGAGACTGAGATGCAGAAGAATTGTTACAGAGAGCAGAGTCTTGACACTGATGTTCAGAAGGACTGTTACAGAGAGCAGAGCTTAGAGACTGGTGTGCAGAAGGATCATTGAAGAAGGATTGATATAAAAAGCAGAGTTTGGAGACTGCGGTTCCGAGAACCATTACAGAGAGCAGAAGTTGGATACTGTGGTACAGAAGGACATTTACAGAGAGCAGAGGGTGCACACTGGGGTGCACGAGGACTATTGCAGAAAACAGAGGTTGGAGACTGAGGTGTAGGAAGACCGTTGCAGAGAGCAGAGGTTGGAGACTGATGAGCAGAAGCATTGTTACAGAGAGCAGAGTTTGAAGACTGCAGTACTGAAGGACTGTTTCAGAGAGCAGATTTTGATAAATGGGTGAAGAAGGATCTTCAAGAGAGCAGAGGTTAGAGACTGGGGTGCAGAAGAACTGTTGCAGAGTTCAGATGTTGGAGACTGGGGTGTAGAAGGATCTTTGCAGAGAGAATAGGTTGGATACTGGGGTGCTGAAGGCCTGTTACATAGAGCTAAGTTTGTAGACTGGGGTGAAGGAGGCATGTTACAGAGAGCAGAGTTTGGAGACTGGGGAGCAGATGGACTGTTACAGAGAGCAGAGTTTGGATACTGGGTTGCAGAAGGATCTTATATAGAGCAGAGTTTGGAGACTGAGGTGCAGTAGGACTGTTACAGAGAGCAGAGGTTGAAGACTGGTGTGCAGAAGAATACTTGCAGAGAGCAGAGTTTTCAGACTGAGGTGCAGAAGGACTGTTGAGAGTGCAGATGTTAAAGACTGGGTTGCAGAAGGACGGTTGCAGTGAGGAGATATTGGTGGCTGGAGTGCAGAAGGACTCTTACAGAGAGCAGAGGTTTGATACTGAGTTGCAGAAGAACAGTTACAGACAGTAGAGTTTAGAGACAGAGGTGTAGAAGGACTGTTGCACAGAGCAGATGTTGGAGACTGGGGTGTAAAAGGACTGTTGCAGAGAGCAGAGGTTGGGGACTTTAATGAAGAAGGACTGTTGCAGAGAGTAGAGTTTGAAGATTGATGTGCAGAATGAATGTTTCAGAGAGTAGAGTTATGAGACTGGGGTTAGTAAGGACTGATACAGAAAAAAAACTTTGGAAACTGGGGTGCATAAGGACCGTTACAGAGAGCAGACTAGTGTACAGAAGGACTGTGGCAGAGAGCAGATGATGGACACTGTGGTGCAGAAGGACTGTTGCAGAGAGCAGAGGTTGGAGAATGGGGTGCAAAACGACTGTTGCAGATAACAGAGGATGGAGACTTGGGTTCAGGTGGACTGTCTCAGAGAACAGAGGTTGGAGACTGGGGTGCAGAAGGACCATTGAAAAGAGCAGAAGTGGGAGACTGGGCTGGAGAAGAAATGTTACAGAGAGCAGAGTTTGGAAACAGGTGCAGAAAGAACCTTACAGAGAGCAGAGTTTTGATACTGGGGTGCAGGAGGACTGTTGAAGAGAGAAGACGTTGGAGACTGGGGTGCAGAAGAATCATTGTAGAGAAAACAGGTTGAAGTCTGGGGTTCAGAAGTACGGTTACAAAATGCAGAGTTTGAAGACTGCGGTACAGAAAGACTGTTACAGAGAGCAGAGAAGGGAGACTGGGGTGCAGAAATATCATTGGAGAGGGCAGAGGTTAGAGACGGGGTGCAGAAGAACTGATCCAAAAATCAGAGTTTGGAGACTTGGGTTCAGATAGACTGTCGCAGAGAACAGAGGTTGGAGACTGTGGTGCAGAAGGACTGTTGCAGAGAGTAGAGTTTGGAGACTAGGGTGCGGAAGTATCATTGTAGAGAGCAGAGTTTGGAGACTGGGGTGAAGAAGGACTGTTGCAGAGAGCAGAGGTTGGAGACTGGGTGCAGAAGGATTGTTGCAGAGAGCAGATGATGGAGACTGGAGTGCCTAAGGACTGTTGGAGAGAGTAGAGGTTGGAGACTGGGGTTCAGAAGGACTGTTATAGGAAGCAGAGTTTGAAAACTGGGATGCAGAAGAACTGTTACAGAGAGCAGTGTTTGGAGACTGGGGTGCAGAAGGACTGTTACAGAGAGCAGAATTTGGAGCCTGGGGTCAGATGGATCTAACAGAGAGCAGAGTTTTGAGATTGGGGTGCAAAAGGACTGTTGCAGAGAGCAGATTCTGGAGACTGGGGTGAAGAAGAATAGTTGCAGAGAGAAGAGGTAGAAGACTGGGGTTCAGAAGGCCTGTTACAGAGAGCAGAGTTTGGAGACTGGGTAACAGAATTCATGTTACAGAGAGCAGTCTTTGGAGACTGTTGTGCAGAAGGACTGTTACAGAGTGCAGAGTTTAAAGACTGGTTGTAGAAGGATCTTACAAAGAGCAGAGTTGGGAGAATGAGGTGCAGAAGGATGGTTACAGAGTGCAGAAGTAGGAGACTGTGGTGCAGAAGGGTCCTTGCAGTTAGCAGACTTTTCAGAGTGAGGTGCAAAAGGACTGTTGCAGAGACCAGATATTGGAGACTAGGGTGTAGAAGGACTGTTGCAGAGAGCAGAGGTTAGAGACTTTGGTGAAGAAGGATCCTTGCAGAGAGCAGAGGTTGGAGACCGGTTGGCAGAAGAACTGTTACAGAGAGCAGAGTTTGAAACTGGATTGCAGAAGGATCTTATATAGAGGAGAGGTTGCAGACAATGGTGCAGAAGGATTGTTACAGAGAGCAGAGCTTGGAGACTGTGGTCCAGAAGGACTCTTGCAGAGAGAAGACGTTGGAGACTGGGGTTCAGAAAGATCGCTGCAGAACGCAGAGTTGGAGAGTGGGGTGTAGAAAAACTGTTGCAGAGAGCAGATGTTGGAGACTGGGTTGCAGGTGGACTGTTGTAGAGCGCAGGGGTTAGAGAGTGCGGTTCAGAAAGACTGTTTCAGAGAGCAGAGGTTTGAGAATGAGGTGCAGAAAAACTGTTACAGGGAGCAGAGTTTGGAGACTGTGGTGCACAAGGACTGTTACACAGAGCAGAGGTTGGAGACTGGGGTTCAGATGGATCTTACAGAGAGCAGATTTTGGAGACTGTGGTGCAAGAGGACTGTTGCAGAGAGCAGAGGTTGGAGACTGGTGTGAAGAAGAATCCTTGCAGAGAGAAGTGTTTGGAGACTAGGGTGCAGAAGGCCTGTTACAGAGAACAGCGGTTGGAGACTGGGTTGCAGAAGTATTATAGCAGAGAGCAGAGGTTGGAGACTGTTGTGAAGAAGGACGATTACCAAGTGCAGAGTTTAAAGACTGGGTTGCAAAAGGATCTTACAGAGAGCAGAGTTGGGAGACTGAGGTGCAGAATGTTAGTTGCATAGAGCAGAGTTTTTTCACTGAAGTGCAGAATGACTGTTACAGAGAGTAGATATTGGAGACTGGGGTGCAAAAAGACTGTTGCAGAGAGACATTGGAGACTGGAGTTAAGAAGGATCGTTTCAGACAGCAGAGGTTGGAGACTGGTGTGCAGAAGAATTGTTACAGAGAGTAGAGTTTGGAGACTGGGTTTTAGAAGGATGCTACAGAGAGCAGAGTTTGGAGGCTGTAGTGCAGAAGGACTGTTACAGAGAGTAGAGGTTGGAGACTGAGGTGCAGAAAGACCGTTGCATAGAACAGAGTTTGGAGACTGAGGTGCAGAAGGATAAATACAGAGAACAGCGGTTGGAGACTTCGGTTCAGACAGACTGATACAGAAAGCACAGGTTGGAGACTGGGGTGTAGAAGGTCCGTTTCAAAGAGCACAGGTTGGAGCCTGCGGTACAGAAGGACCAGATGTCAGAGACTGGTTAGCAGAAGGACTGTTGCAGAGGACAGAGTTTGGAGACTGGGGTGGACAAGGAATTTTACAGAGTGCAGAGTATGGAATCTGGAGTGCATAAGCATCTTACAAAAAGCAGAGGTTGGAGACTGTGGTGCAGAAGAACTGTTGAAGAGAGCAGACGTTGGAGACTGGGGTCCAGAAGGAGCGTTGCAGATAGCAGAGTTTGGAGACTGCGGTGCAGAAAGACAATTACAGAAAGCAGAGGTTGGAGACTGGGGTGCAGAAGGACTGTTGCAGAGAGCAGAGTTTTGAGACTGGTGTGGAGAGAATCGTTGCAGAGAGAATAATTTGGAGACTTGGGTGCAGAAGGTCTGTTACTGAGATCAGTGGTTGGAGACTGGGTTGATGAACGATCTTACAGAGAGCAGAATTTGTAGACTGAGGTGAAGAAGGACTGTTTCAGAGATCAGAGGTTGAAGACTGGGGTGCAGTAGGATCATTGCAGAGAGAAAGTTTGGAGACTGGGGTGGAGAAGGATCATTGCAGAGAGCAGAGGATGGAGAGTGGGGTGCAGAAGGCCTGCTATAGAGAGCAGAGTTTCTAGACTGGAGTGCAGAAGGCCTGTTACAGAGAGGAGAGGTTGGAGACTCGGGTGCAGAAAAACTGCTAGAGAGCAGAGTTTGGAGACTGGTATACTGAAGGAACTTACAGAGAGCACATGTTGGAGACTGAGGTGCAGGTGGATTGTTACAGAGATCAGTGGTTGGAGACTGGGGTGCAGAAGAATCCTGGAGAGCAGAAGTTTCAGACTGAGGTGCAGGTGGACTTTTACAGAGAGCAGTGATTGGAGACTGGGGTGTAGAAGGACTGTTACAGAGAGCAGAGTTTGGAGACTCAGGTGCAGAAAAACTGTTACAGGAAGCAGAGTTTGGAAATTAAGGTGCTGAAGGACCTTTACAGAGAGCAGAGTTAGGAGACTGCGATATAGGACTGTTACCTACAGCAGAGGTTGGAGACTGGAGTGCAGAAGGACTCTAAAAAAGAGCACAGGTTGGAGACTGAGATGCAAAGGATAGACACAGAGAACAAATTTTGGAGATTGGGGTTCAGGCATACTAATACAGAAGGCAGAGTTTGGAGACTGGGGTGTAGAAGGACCTTTACAAAGAGCAGAAGTTGGAGACTGCGAAACAGAAGGACTGTTAAAGAGAACAGATCTCGGAGACTGGGATAAGAAGAACTGTTGCAGAGAGCAGATGTTGGAGACTGGGGTGGAGAAGAAATGTTATAGAGAGCAGAGTTTGGAAACTAGAGTTCAGAAGGATCTTATAGAGAGAAGAAGTTGAAGACTGTGGTGCAGAAGGACTGTTGCTGAGACCAGAGGTTGGAGACTGGGGTCCAGAAGGATTATTGCAGATAGTGGAGTTTGGAGACTGGGGTGCAGAAGAAGTGTTGCAGAGAGCAGATGTTGAAGACTGGGGTGCAGAATGAATGTTGCTGAGAGCAGATTTTAGAGACTGGGGTGCAGAAGGACTGTTACAGAGAGCAGAGGTTGGAGACTGAGGTGAAGAAGGACTGTTACAGAGAGCAGAGGTTTGAGACTTGGGTGTAGAAGGACTGTTACTGAGAGCATAGGTTAGAGACTGGGGTTCAAATGGATCTTACCAACAGCAGAGTTTGGAGACTGGGGTTCAATCGACTGTTGCAGACAGAAGTTGTTGGAGACTGGGGTTGAAAAGAATCGTTTCTGAGAGAAGAGTTTTTATACTGGTGTGAATAAAGCCTGTTATAGAGAGCAGAGGTTGGAGAGTGGGTTGCAGAAGGAATGTTGCTGAGAGCAGATTTTAGAGACTCGGGTGCAGAAGGACTGTCACAGAGAGCAGAGGTTGGAGACTGAGGTGCAGAAGGTCTGTTACAGAGAGCAGAGTTTCGAGACTTGAGTGTAGAAGGACTGTTACTTAGAGCATAGGTTGGTGACTGGGGTTCAGATGGATCTTACCAAGAGCAGAGTTTAAAGACTGGGGTTCAAAACGACTGTTTCAGACAGCAAATGTTGGAGACTAGGGTTGAGAAGAATCGTTGCCGAGAGAAGAGTTTTTAGACTGGGTTGAATAAAGCCTGTTACAGAGAGCAGAGGTTTGAGACTGGGTTGCAGAAGTCCTGTTAAAGAGAGAAGAGGTTGGAGACTCAGGTGCAGAATGACTGTTACAGAGAGCAGAGGTTGGATACAGGGGTGAAAAAGCATCTTACAGAGAGCAGAATTTGGAGACTGAGGTGCAGATGGACTGTTGCAGAGATCAGATGTTGGAGACTGGGGTGCAGAAGGATCGTTGCAGAGAGCACATTATGGAGACTTGGGTGAGGAAGGCCTGCTACAGAGTGAAGAGTTGGGAGACTGGCGTCCAGAAAGCCTGTTACAGAGAGGAGAAGTTGGAGACTGGGGTGGAGAAGGACTGTTATAGAGAGCAGAGTTATGAGACTGGGTTGCTGAAGGATCTTACCGAGAGAAGAGGTTGGAGACTGAGGTGCAGGTGGACTGTTACAGAGAGCAGTGGTTGGAGACTGAGGTGCAGAAGGACCATGCAGAGAAAAGAGGTGTCAGACTGAGGTGCCGAAGGACTGTTACAGAGAGCAGAGTTTGGAGACTGTGGTGCAGAAGGACTGTTACAGAAAGCAGAGGTTGGAAATTTGGGTGCAGAAGGACCATTACAAATACCAGAGTTTGGAGACTGTGGTATAGAAAAACTGTTACAGAGAGTAGAGGTTGGAGACCAGGTGTAAAAGGAATGTTACAGAGAGCACAGGTTGGAGACTGAGGTGCAGAGGGATAGATACAGAAAGCAGAGTTTTGAGACTGGTGTTCAGAAGGACTGTTATAGAGAACAGTGTTTGGAGACTGGGGTGCAGAAGAATCATGCAGAGAGAAGATGTGTCAGACTGAGGTGCAGAAGGACTGTTACAGAGAGCAGAGCTTGGAGACTGAGGTGTAGAAGGACTGTTACAGAAAGCAGAGTTTGGATACTGAGGTGCAGAAGGACTGTTACAGAAAGAAGTGGTTTGAAATTGGGGTGCAGAAGGACCGTAACAGAGACCAGAATTTGGAGACTGTGGTATAGAAAAAGTGTAAAAGAGCCGAGTTTGGAGACTGAGGTGCAGAATAATAGATTCAGCGAGCAGAGATTTGAGACTAGGTTTTAGAAGGATCCTACAGAGAGCAGAGGTTGGAGATTGAAGTGCAGAAGGACTGTTACAGAGAGTAGAGTTTTGAGACTGAGGTACAAAAGGACCGTTGCAGAGAACAGAGTTTGGAGACTGAGGTGCAGAAGGACTGTTACAGAGACCAGAGTTTGGAGACTGGGGTGCAAAAGGACTGTTGCAGAGAGCAGACATTGGAGATTGTGTTGCAGAAGTATTGTTGCAGAGAGCAGATGTTGGTAACTAGGGTCCAGAAGGACTAATGTAGAAAGCAGAGGTTGGAGACTGGGGTGCAGACGGAGTGTTACAGAGATTAGCGTTTTGAGACTGAGGTGCAGAAGGACCGTTGCAGAGAGCAGAGGTTGAAGACTGAGGTGCAGAAAAATTGATACAGAGAGAAGATGTTGGAGCCTGTGTTGCAGAGGGACTGTTGCAGAAAGCAGAGGCTGGACACTGGGGTGTATAAGGACTGTAGCCGAAAGCACAGTATCATATTGGGGTGCAGACGGACTGTTGCAGAGAGCGGAGTTTGTAGACTGAGGTGAAGAAACACTATTACAGAGAGCAGAGGTTGGAGAATGAAGTTCATAAGGCCTGTTACAGAGAGCAGAGGTTGGAGACTGGGGTGCAGAAGGACTGTTACAGAGAGCAGAGTTTTGAGACTGGGGTGCAGAAAGATCCTTGCAGAGAACAAAGTTTTCAGACTGAGGTGCAGAAGGACTGTTGCAGAGAGCAGAGTTTGGAGACTGAGGTGCAGAAGGAGTGTTACAGAGAATAGAGATTGGAGACTTGGGTCCAGAAGGACCGTTACATAGAGCAGGTATTTGAGAGTGCACTTCAGGAGGACTGTTACAGAGAGCAGCAGTTTGAGACTGATGTGCTGAAGGTTCGTTACAGAGAGCAGAGGTTAGAGACTGACATTCAGTAGGACTGTTACAGAGAGGAGCAGTTGGAGACTGGGGTGCAGAAGTATTCTTACAGAGAGCAGAGGATCGAGACTGGGGTGCAGAAGGAGTGTTACAGAGAACAGAGGATGGAGACTGGGGTGCAGAAGGAGCGTTACAGCGAGCAGAGTTTGTAGATTGGTGACCAGAAGAACTGTTAAAGAGAGCAGAGTTTGGAGACAGGGTTGCAGAAGGATCTTACAGAGAGCAGAATTTGGAGACAGAGGTGCAGAAGGACTGTTGCAGAGATAAGAGTTTGGAGACTGGGGTGCAGTAGGATAATTGCAGAGAGCAAATGTTGCAGACTTGGGTGCAGAAGGATCATTGCAGAAAGCAGAGGATGGAGAGTGGGGTGCAGAAGGCCTGCTATAGAGAGCAGAGTTTTGAGACTGGAGTGCAGAAGGCCTTTTATATAGAGGAGAGGTTGGAAAGTGGGGTGCAGAAAAACTGTTACAGAGAGCAGAGTTTGGAGACTGGTTTGCTGAAGGAACTTACAGAGAGCAGACGTTAGAGACTGAGGTGCAGGTGGACTGTTACAGAGATCAGTGGTGGGAGACTGGGGTGCATAAGAATCGTGGAGAGCAGAGGTTTCAGACTGAGGTGCAGAAGTACTGTTACAGAGAGCAGAGGTTGGAGACTGAGGTTTACCTGGACTGTTACAGAGAGCAGAGTTTAGAGACTGACATGCAGAAGGACTGTTACAGAAAGCAGAGGTTGGGAATTGGGGTGAACAAGGACCGTTACAGAGAGCAGAGGTTGGAGAGTGTGGTATAGAAAGACTGTTACAGAGAGCAGAGGTTGGAGACTGGGGTGCAGAAGGATTGTTACAGAAAGCAAAGGTTTAAGACTGAGGTGTAGAAGGATAGATACAAAGAGCAGAGGTTGGAGACTGGGGTTCAGAACGACTGATTCAAAAATCAGAGTTTGGAGACTGGGTTGCAGAAGGACCGTTACAGAGAGCAGAGGTTGGAAACTGCGGAACATAAGGTCTGTTACAGAGAGCAGATGTCGGAGACTGGAGAGCAGAAGGACTGTTGCAGAAGACAGAGGTTTCAGACTGGGGTGGAGAAGAAATTTTCCATAGAGCAGAGTTTGAAAACTGGAGTGCAGAAAGATTTTACAGAGAGCAGAGGTTGTAGACTGTATTGCAGTAGGACTGTGGCAGAGAGCAGACGTTGGAGTCTGGGGTCCAGAAATTTCCTTGCAGAGAGCAGAGTTTGGAGACTGGGGTACAGAAGGACTGTTGCAGAGAGCACATGTTTGAGACAGGAGTGGAGAAGGACTGTTGCAGAGAGCAGATTTTAGAGACTGGGGTGCAGAAGGATTGTTACAGAGAGCAGTATTTGGAGACTGAGGTGTGGAAAGACTGTTACAGAGAGCAGCGTTTGGAGACTGGGGTGCAGAAGGACTGTTACAGAGAGCAGAGGTTGGAGAATTCCGTTCAGATGGATTTTACAGACAGCAGAGATTGCATACTGGGATGCAAAAGCACAGTTGCAGAGAGCAGATGTTGGAGACTTAGGTGGAGAGGAATCATTGCAGAGAGAAGAGGTTGGAGACTGGCGTGCAGAAGGCCTAATACAGAGAGCAGAGGTTGAAGACTGAGGTGCAGAAGGACTGTTTCAGAGATGAGAGGTTGGAGACTGGGGTTTAGTAGGATCATTGCAGGAAGCAGAGGTTGAAGACAGGCGTGCAGAATGATCATTGCATAGACCAGAGTTTGGAAACATTTGTGCAGAAGGCCTGTTATAGAGAGGAGAGGTTGGAGACTGAGGTGCAGAAGGACTGTTATAGAGAGCAGTGTTTGGAGACTGAGTTTCTGAAGGATCTCACAGAGAGCAGAGGTTGGAGACTGAGCTGCAGGTGGACTGTTACAGAGAGCAGTGGTTGGAGACTGGGGTGCAGAAGAATCGTGGAGAGCAGAGGTTTCAGACTGAGGTACAGGTGGACTTTTACAGAGAGCAGTGATTGGAGACTGGGGTGTAGAAAGACTGTTACAGAGAGCAGAGTTTGGAGACTAAGGTGCAGAAAAATTGTTACAGGAAGCAGAGTTTGGAAATTAAGGTGCTGAAGGACCCTTACAGAGAGCAGAGTTTGGAAACTGCGGTATAGGACTGTTACTTAGAGCAGAGGTTGGAGACTGGAGTGGAGAAGGACTCTTACATAAAGCATAAGTTGAAGACTGCGGTGCAAATGATAGATACAGAGAACAGATTTTGCAGACTGGGGTTCAGGCAGACTGATACAGAAAGCAGAATTTGGAGACTGGGGTGTAGAAGGACCTTAACAAAGGGCAGAGGTTGGAGACTGCGAAACAGAAGGACTGTTAAAGAGAACAGATCTCGAAGACTGGGACCAGAAGGACAGTTTCAGAGAGCATAAGTTGGAGACTGTGGTGGAGAAGGAATGTTATAGAGAGCAGAGTTTGGAAACTAGAGTTCAGAGGGATCCTTGCAGATAGCAGAGTTTGGAGACTGGGGTGCAGAAGGAGTGTTGCAGAGAGAAGATGTTGAAGACTGGGGTGCAGAAAGAATATTGCTGAGAGCAGATTTTAGAGACTGGGGTGCAGAAGGACTGTTACAGAGAGCAGAGTTTGAAGACTGAGGTGCAGAAGGACTGTTACAGAGAGCAGAGTTTGGAGACTTGGGTGTAAAAGGACTGTTACAGAGAGCATAGGTTGGAGACAGGGGTTCAGATGGATTTTACAGAAAGCAGAGTTTGGAGACTGGGTTCAAAATGACTGTTGCAGACAGCAGATGTTGGATACTGTGGTTGAGAAAAATCGTTGCAGAGAGAAGAGGTTTTATACTGGGGTTAATAAAGCTTGTTACAGAGAGCAGAGGTTGGATATTGGGTTGCAGATGTCCTGTTACAGAGAGCAGAAGTTGGAGACTGTTGTGAAGAAGGACAGGTACAAAGTGCAGAGTTTAAAGACTGGGTTGCAGAGGGATCTTACAGAGAGCTAAGTTGGGAGACTGAGGTGCAGAAGGACTGTTGCAGAGAGCAGATGTTGGTAACTAGTGTGGAGAAAGACTGTTGTAGAGAGCAGAATTTTTAGACTAGGGTGGAAAAGAACTGTTGCAGAGAGCAGAGGTTTGAGACTGAGGTGCGGATGTCCTGTTACAAAGAGCAGAGTTTGGAGACTCGGGTGCAGAAGGACTGTTACAGAGAGCAGAAGTTGGATACAGGGGTGCAGAAGCATCTTACAGAGAGCAGAATTTGGAGACTGAGGTGCAGAGGGACTTTTGCAGAGATCAGATGTTGGAGACAGGGGTGCCGAAGGATCGTTGCAGAGAGCATATTATGGAGACTTGGGTGCAGAAGGCCTGCTACAGAGTAAAGAGTTGGGAGACTGGCTTCCAGAAGGCCTGTTACAGAGAAGAGAAGTTGGAGACTGGGGTGCAGAAGGACTGTTATAGAGAGCAGAGTTATGAGACTGGGTTGCTGAAGGATCTTACTGAGAGAAGAGGTTGGAGACTGAGGTGCAGGTGGACTGTTACAGAGAGCAGTGGTTGGAGACTGAGGTGCAGAAGGATCATGCAGAGAGGAGAGGTGTCAGACTGAGGTGCTGAAGCACTGTTACAGACAGCAGAGGTTTGAGACTGAGGTGCAGAAGGACTGTTACAGAAAGCAGAGGTTGGATATTGGGGTGCAGAAGGACCTTTACAAAGACCAGAGTTTGGAGACTGCAGTATAGAAAAACTGTTACAGAGAGAAGAGGTTAGAGATTGGTGTTCAGAAGAACTGTTAAAGAGAGCAGAGGTTGAAGACTGTTGTGCCAAAGGATAATTTCAGAGAGCAGGGGTTTGAGACTGAGGTGCAGAAGGATTGTTACAGAGAGCAAATTTTAAACACTGATGTGCAGAAGGACTGTTACAGAGAGCAGAGATTGGAGTATGGGGTGCAGAAGGACTGTTGCAGAGAGCACAGTTTAAAGACTGGGGTGTAGAAATATCGTTACAGTGAGCAGAAGTTGGAGACTGAGGTGCAGAAGGATCGCTACAGAGCGCAGAGTTTGGAGACCAGGGTGCAGTAGGATAGTTACAGAAAGCACAGGTTGAAGACTGGGGTGCAGAAAAAATGTTGCAGAGAGAAGAGGTTGGAGACTGGGGTGTAGAAGGACTGTTGCAGAGAGCAGAGTTTTGAGACCTGGGTGCATAATGATCGTTACAGAGAGCACAGGTTGGAGACTGGGGTGCAGAAGGCCTGTTAGAGACAGCAGAGTTTGAAGACTGGGGTGCAGGAGGCCTGTTACAGTGAGCAGAGTTTGGAGACTGGGGTGCAGAAGAAATGTTACAGATGGCAGCATTTGGAGAATGAATGGCAGAAAGATCTTACAGAGAACAACGTTTGTTAACAGAGGTGCAGAAGGACTATTACAGAGAGTAGAGCATGGAGACTGGGGTGCAGAGGGAGTGTTACAGAGAGCAGAGGTTGGAGACTGGGGTGCAGAAGGACTGTTGCAGAGAGCAGAGTTTGGAGACTGAGGTGCAAAAGGACTGTTACAGAGAGCAGAGTTAGGAAACTGGGGTGTATAAGGACCGTTGCTGTGAGCAGAGATTGGAGCCTAGAAAGAAGAAGGATCGTTGCAGAGACCAGATGTTGGAGACTGGGGTGCAGAAGGACTGTTAAAGAGAGCAGAGGTTGGAGACTGAGGTGCAGAAGGACCTTTACAGAGAGCAGAATTTGGAGATGAGGTGAAGAAGGATCGTTACAGAGAGCAGAGTTTGGAGACTGTGTTGCATAAGGACTCACACAGAGATCAGAGGTTGGAGACTGGGGTGCAATAGGACTGATACAGAGAGCAGATGTTGGAGACTGGGGTGCAGAAGTACTGTAGCAGAGAGCAGAGGTTGGAGACTGGGGTGCAGAAGGACTGTTGCAGAGAGTAGAGCATGGAGACTGGGGTGCAGAGGGAGTGTTACAGAGAGCAGAGGTTGGAGACTGGGGTGCAGAAGGACTGTTGCAGAGAGCAGAGTTTGGAGACTGAGGTGCAAAAGGACTGTTACAGAGAGCAGAGTTAGAAAATTGGGGTGTATAAGGACAGTTGCTGTGAGCAGAGATTGGAGCCTAGAAAGAAGAAGGATCGTTGCAGAGACCAGATGTTGGAGACTGGGGTGCAGAAGGACTGTTAAAGAGAGCAGAGGTTGGAGACTGAGGTGCAGAAGGACCTTTACAGAGAGCAGAATTTGGAGATGAGGTGAAGAAGGATCGTTACAGAGAGCAGAGTTTGGAGACTGTGTTGCATAAGGACTCACACAGAGATCAGAGGTTGGAGACTGGGGTGCAATAGGACTGATACAGAGAGCAGATGTTGGAGACTGGGGTGCAGAAGTACTGTAGCAGAGAGCAGAGGTTGGAGACTGGGGTGCAGAAGGACTGTTGCAGAGAGCACAGGTTGCAGACTGGGGTGCAGAAGGACCATTAAAGAGATCAGAGTTTTGAGACTTTTGTACATAAGGACTGTTACAGAGAGCAGAGATTGGATACTGGGATGCAGAAAGACTGATGCAGAGAACAGAGTTTGGAGCCTGGGGTGCAGACGGACCATTTCAGAGAGCAGAGGTTGGAGAGTTAAGTTCTGAAAGATTGTTACAAAGAACAGAGGTAGGAAACTGGTTTGCAAAAGGACTGAACCACAAAGCATAGGTTGGGGAATGGGGTTCAGAAGGCCTGTTACAGAGAGCAGCGGTTGGAGACTGAAGTGCTGAAGGTTCATTACAGAGAGCGAGGATAGAGACTGAGGTACAGTAGGACTGTTATAGAGAGGAGCGGTTGGAAACTGGGGTGCAGAAGGATTCTTACAGAGAGCAGAGGATGGAGACTGGGGTGCAGAAGGAGTGTTATAGAGAACAGAGGATGGAGACTGGGGTGCAGAAGGAGCATTACAGAGAGAAGAGTTTGTAGATTGGTGACCAGTAGAACTGTTACAGAGAGCAGAGGTTGGAGAATGAGGTGCAGAAGGTCTGTTACAGAGAGCAGATTTTGGAGACTGAGGTGAAGAAGAATTTTTACAGAGAGAAGAGTTTAGACACTGATGTGCAGAAGGACTGTTACAGAGAGCAGAGCTTGGTGACTGGGGTGCAGAGGACTGTTGCAGAGAGCAGAGGTTGGAGACTTAGGTGCAGAAAAATCGCTACAGAGAGCAGAGGTTGGAGACTCGGGTGCTGCAGGACAGTTGCAGAGAGCACTAGTTGGAGACTCTGGTGCAGAAGAAATGTTGCAGAGAGCAGAGGTTTGAGACTGGTGTGAAGAAGAACTGTAGCGGAGAACAGAGGTTGGAGACTGGGGTGCAAAAGACTGTTGCAGAGAGCAGATGTTGGAGACTGTGATGCAGAAGGATCGTTGCAAAGAGAACAGTTTGGAGACTGGGGTGTAGAAGGACTGTTGCAGAGAGAAGAGCTTGGAGACTTGGTTCAAGAAGGACTGTTGCATAGTGCAGAAGTTGGAGACTGAGGTGCAGAAGGACTGTTACAGAGAGCAAATTTTGGAGACCGGGGTGAAGAAGGATCTTACAGAGAGCAGAGGTTGGAGACTGGGGTGCAGAAGAACTGTTGCAAAGAGCAGAGGTTGGAAAGTGAGGTTCAGAAGGACTGTTACAGAGAGCAGAGGTTGGAGACTGGGGTGCAGAATAACTGATATGGAAAGTAGAGTTTGGAGACTGGGGTGCAGAAGGAGCGTTACATACAGCAGAGTTTGGAGACTGCGGTGCAGAAGAACTGTTACAGAGAGCAGAGTTTGGAGCCTGGGGTGCAGAAGGACTGTTGCAGAGAACAAAGTTTGGATACTGGGGTGCAGAATGACCGTAGCAGAGAGCAGAGTTTGTAGACTGAGGTGCAGAAGGACTGTTATAGAGAGCAAAGTTTGGAAGCTGGGGTGAAGAAGGATCTTACAGAGAGCAGAGGTTGGGGACTCGGGTTCAGAAGGACTGTTGCAGAGACCAGTGGTTGAAGACTGAGGTGGAGAAGGATCATTGCAGAGAGAAAAGGTTAGAGACTGGGGTGCTTTAGGCCTGTTACAGAGAGCAGAGTTTGGAGATAGGGGTGCAGAAGACCTGTGACAGAGAACAGAGGTTGGAGACTGGTGTACAGAAGGATTGTTACAGATAGCAGAGGATGGAGACTGAGGTGCAGAAGGATTGTTACAGAGATCAGAGATTGGAGACTGAAGTGCAGAGGGACTTTTACAGATTGCAGAGGTTGGAGACTGGGGTACAGAAGGATTATTGCGGAGAGCAGAGGTTGGATCCTGAGGGGCAGAAGGATCGTTGCCGAGAGCGAAGTTTTCAGACTGTGGTGCAGATAGATCATTACAGAGAGCAGAGGTTGGAGACTGGGGTGCAGAAGGACAGTTACAAAGAGCACAGATGGAGACTTGGGTGCAGAAGAAATGTTGCAGAGAGCAGAATTTGGAGACTGGGGTGCAGAAGGACTCTTATAGAGAGCATAGTTTTGAGGCTGCAGTACAGAAGGACTGTTACATAGAGCAGAGTTAGGATACTGGTGTGCAAAAGGACTGATCCAGAAAGCATAGGTTCGAGAATATTGTTAAGTAGGCCTGTTACAGAGAGAAGCGGTTGGAGACTTAGGTGCTGAAGGTTCATTGAAGAGAGCAGAGGTTGGACACTGAGGTGAAGAAGGACTTTTAAATAGAGGAGCGGTTGGGGACTGGGGTGCAGAAGGATTCTTACAGAGAGCAGAGGAAGTAGATTGGGGTGCAGAAGGACAGTTGCAGAGAGCAGAGGATGGAGACTGAGGTGAAAAAGGATTGTTGCAGAGAGAAGAGATTGGAAAGTGAGTTGCAGAAGGCCTGTTACAGAGTGCAGAGTTTGGACAGTGGGGTGCTTAAGGTTTGTTACAGAGAATAGAGGTTGGAGACTAAGGTGCAGAAGGACCGTTTCAGAGAGCAGAGGTTGGAGACTGGGGTGCAGAAGGACCGTTACAGATTGCAGAACTTGAAGATTGAGGTAGTGAAGGATCTTGCAGAGAGCAGCGGTTGAAGACTGAGGTGCAGAAGGATAGCTACAGAGAGTAGAGTTTGGAGACTGGGGTGCAGCAAGACAGTTACAGAGAGCACAGGTTGGAGACTGGGGTGCAGAAGAAATGTTTAAGAGAGCAGAGTTTTGAGACTGGGGTCAAGAAGGACTGTAGCGGAGAGCAGAGGTTGGAGACTGGGGTGCAGAAGGACTGTTGCAGAGAGAAGAGGTTGGAGACTGGGGTGCAAAAGGACTGTTGCAGAGAACAGAGTGTGAATACTGGGTTGCAGAAGATCCGTTGCAGAGAGCAGAGGTTGGAGTCTGAGGTTCAGAAGGATTGTTACAGAGAGCAGAAGTTAAAGACTGGGGTGCAGAAGGACTGTTGCACAGAGCAGAGGTTGGAGACTAAGGTTAAGAAGGATCTTTGCAGAGAGAAGAGGTTGGAGACTGGGGTGCAGAAGGCCTGTTACAGAGAGCAAAGATTGGAGACTGGGGTGCAGAAGGCATGTTACAGAGAGCAGAGTTTGTAGACTGAGGTGCAGAAGGACTGTTAAAGATAGCACAATTTCGTGAATGGGTTGCAGAAGAATATTACAGAGTACATTTTGTAGACTGAGGTTCAGAAGGACTGTTACAGAGAGCAAAGTTTGGAAACTCGGGTGCAGAAGGATTTTTGCAGAGAGCCGAGTTTTCAGACTGAGTTGCAGAAGGACTGTTTCAAGAGCAGATGTTGGATCCTGGGATGTAGAATAACCGTTGCAGAGAGCAGAAGTTTGAGACTGGGGAAAAACAGGATCGTTGTAGAGAGCATATGTTGGAGACTGGGGTGCAGAAGGACTATTAAAAAGAGAAGAGGTTGGAGACTGAGGTGCAGAAAGATCATTTCTGAGTGCAGAGGTTTGAGACTGGGGTGCCGAAAGACAGTTACAAATTGCAGAACTTAGAGACTGAGGTGCAGAATGACTTTTAAAGAGAGCACAGGTTGGAGAATTGGGTGCAGAGGAAATGTTGCAGAGAGCAGAGGTTGGAGACTTGGGTGCAAAGTACTGTAGCAGAGAGCAGAGGTTGTAGACTTGGGTGCAGGAAGACTATTGCAGAGAGCAGTTGTTTGAGACTGGGATGCAGAAGGATCATTGCATAGAGCAGAGGATGGAGACTGAGGTTTAGAAGGACTGTTGCAGAGAGCAGAGGTTGGAGACTGGGGTGCAGAAGAATCATTGCTGAGAGAAGAGGTTGGAGACTGGGGAGCAGAAGGCCTGTTACAGAGAGTAGAGTCTGGAGACTGGGGTGTAGAAGACCTGTTACAGAGAGCAGAGTTTGAAGACTGGTGTGCAGAAGGATCGTTACATATAGCACAGTTTGGAGACTGGGGTGCAGAAGGATTGTTTCAGACAGTAGATGTTTCAGACTGAGGCTTAGAAGGACTGTACAGAGAGGAGAGGTTGGAATCTGAGGTGCAGAAGGACTGTTACAGAAAGCAGAGGTTGGCAATTGGGGAGCAGAAGAATCCTAAAGAGAGCAGAGTTTGGAGACTTTGGTGCAGAAGGATTGTTGTAGAGAGCAGATGTTGGAGGCTAGGGTGCAGAAGGACCATTACAGGGAGCAAAGGTTGGAGACTGAGGTGCAGAAGGACTTTTACAGAGAGGAGAGGTTGGATACTGGTGTGCAAAAGGGCTGTTACCGAGAGGAGAGGTTGCAGAAAGTATGCAAAAATATCTTACAGAGAGCAGATTCTGGAGACTGGGGTGCAGAAGGACTGTTGCAGAGAGCAGAGATTGAAGACTGAGGTTCAGAAGTATTGTTGCAGAGAAAAGATCTTGGAGACTGGGGTGCAGAAAGACTGTTACAGAGAGCAGATATTCAAGATTGGGGTGCAGAAGGACTGTTACCGAGAGCAGAGGTTGGAGACTGGGGTGCAGTAAGCCTGTTACAGAGAGCAGAGGTTGGAGACTGAGGTGCAGAAGGACTGTTACAGAGAGGCAGAGGTGGGAGACTTAGGTGCAGAAGGATTGGTACAGAGAGAAGTGGTTGGAGACTAGTTGTAGAAGGACTGTTACAGAGTGCAGAAGTTGGAATCTGTGGTGCAGAAGGATCTTTAAGGAGAGGAGAGGTTGGAAACTGAGGTTCAGAAAAATCGTGGCAGAGATCAGAGTTTTGAGAAAGAGGTGCAGAAGGATCGATACAGAGAGCAGAGGTTGGAGACTGGGGTCAGAAAGACAGTTACAGAGATCACAGTTTGGAGACTGGGGTGCAGAAAATATGTTGCAGTGAGCAGAGATTGGAGACTGCGGTACAGAAGTACTGTTACAAAGAGAAGAGGTTGGAGACTGAGGTGCAGAAGGATTGTTGCAGACAGCAGAGTTTGGAGACTGGGTTGCAGAAGGACTGTTACAGAAAGCAGGGGTTGGCAATTGGAGAGCAGATGGACCGTTACAAATAGAAGATGTTGGAGACTGCGATACAAAAGGACTTTTACAGAGAGCAGAGTTTGGAGACTGGGTAGAAGAAGGATCGTTACAGAGAGCAGATGTTGGAGACTGAGGTGCAGAAGGACTGTTACAGAGAGCACAGGTTGGAGCCTGGGGTGCAGAAGAAATGTTGCAGAGAGCAGAGTTTGAAGACTTGGGTGCAGAAAGACTGATACAGAGAGCATAGTTTGGAGACTGGGGTGCAGAAGGACCGTTACAGATTGCAGACGTTGGACACTGAGGTGCAGAAGAACTTTTACAGAGAGGAGAGGTTGGAGACAGTGGTGTCAAAAGATTCTTACAGAGAGCAGAAGATGGAGACTGGGGTGCAGAAGGAGTTTTACAGAGAGCAGAGTTTGGATATTGGGGTGCAGAAGAAGATTTACTGAGAGCAGAGGTTGGAGACTGTTGTGCAGAAGGACTGTTGCAGATAGCAGAGTATGGAGACTGAGGTGCAAAAGGAATTTTACAGAGAGCAGAGTTTGGAACTGGGGTGTATAAGGACCATTGCTGTGAGCGGAGATTGGAGCCTGGGGAGAAGATGGATTGTTGAAGAGAGAAGATGTTGGAGACTGGGGTGCAGAAGTACTGTTAAAGAGAGCAGAGGTTGGAGACTGAGGTGCAGAAGGACTTTTACAGAGAGCAGAATTTGGAGATGAGGTGCAGAAGGATCTTTACAAAAAGCAGATGTTGGAGACTGTGTTGCAGAAGGACTGATACAGAGATCAGAGGTTGGAGACTGGGGTGCAGGAGGATTGTTGCAGAGAGAAGAGTTTGGAAACTAATTTGCAAAAGGATCGTTACATAGAACAGATTTTGTTTACTGGAGAGTAAAAGGACTGCTGCAGAGAGCAGAGGTTGGAGACTGAGTTGCAAAATGACTAATACAGAGAGCAGATGTTGGAGACTGGGGTGCAGAAGTACTGTAGCAGAGAGCAAAAATTGGAGAGTGGGGTGCAGAAAGACTGTTGCAGAGAGCAGAGGTTGGAGACTGTGGTGTAGAAGGACTGTTGCAGAGAACAGAGTGTGGAGACTGGGGTGAAGAAGAACCGTTGCAGACAGCAGAGGTTGGAGACTGAGGTGCATAAGGATTGTTACAGAGAGCAGAAGTTGGAGACTGGGGTGCAGAAGGACTGTTGCACAGAGCAGAGGTTGGAGACTGAGGTTAAGAAGGATCCTTGCAGAGAGCAGAGATTGGAGACTGGGGTGCAGAAGGCCTGTTACAGAGAGCTGAGTTTGTAGTCTGAGGTGCAGAAGGACTGTTACAGAGAGAAATGTTTTGAAACTCAGGTGCAGAAGAATTTTTGCAGAGAGCCGAGTTTTCAGACTGAGGTGCACAAGAACTGCTTCAGAGAGCAGATGTTGGATCCTGGTATGTAGAAGGACAATTGCAGAGAGCAGAGGTTGGAGCCTGGGGAGAAGAAGGATTGTTGCAGAGAGCTGATGTTGGAGACTGGGGTGCCGAAGGACTATTATAGGGAGCAGAGTTTGGAGACTGAGGTGCAGAAAGATCATTTCTGAGTACAGAGGTTTGAGACTGGGGTGCAGCAGGACTGTTACAGATTGCAGAACTAGGAGACTGAGGTTCAGAATGACTTTTACAGAGAAGAAAGGTTGGAGACTGGGGTGCAAAAGGATTCTTACAGAGAGCAGATAATGGAGACTGGGGTGCAGAGTAATCGTTACAGAGAGCACAGGTTGGAGAATGAGGTGCAGAAGGATCGCTACAGAGAACAGAGGTTGGAGACTGGGTTGCAGCAGGACAGTAACAGAGAGCACAAGTTGGAGACTGGGGTGCAGAAGAAATGTTGCAGAGAGCAGAGGTTGGAGACTGGGGTGCAGAAGAAATGTTGCAAAGAGCAGAGTTTGGAGACTGGGGTGAAGAAGAACCGTTGCAGACAGCAGAGGTTGGAGACTGAGGTGCAGAAGGATTGACACCGAGAGCAGAGGTTGGAGACTGCGGTACAGAAGCACCATTACAGAGAGCAAAGGTTGGAGACTGAGGTGCAGAAATACTTTTACAGAGAGCAGAGTTTGGATACTTGGGTGCAGAAGGACTGTTACAGAGAGGAGAGTTTGGAGAAAGGGATGCAAATGGATCTTACAGAGAGCAGAATCTGGAGACTGGGGTGCAGAAGTACTTTTGCAGAGAGCAGAGGTTGGAGACTGAGGTTCAGTAGGATTGTTGCAGAGAAAAGAGGTTGGAGACTGGGGTGCATAAAGACTGTTACAGAGAGCAGAGTTTCGAGATTGGGTTGCAGAAGAACATTTACAGAGAGAAGAGGTTGGAGACTGGGGTGCAGTAAGCCTGTGACAGAGAGCAGAGTTTGAAGACTGAGGTGCAGAAGGAGAGTTGAAGAGAGAAGAGTTTGAGACTGGAGTCAAAAGTCCTGTTATAGACAGCATAGGTTGGAGATTGGGGTGCAGAAGGCCTGTTACAGAGAGCAGTGATTGGAGACTGGGGTGCAGAAGGATAGTTACAGAGATCAGAGTTTAAAGAGTGGGTTGCAAAAGGATATTACAGAGACAGAAGGTTGGAGACTGAGGTACATAAGGACTCTTACAGAGAGAAGAGGTTTGAGACTGAGATGCAGAAGGATCATTCCAGAGAGAAGTGTTTTCAGAAAGAGGTGCAGGAGGACTGTTACTGAGAGCAGAGGTTGGAGACTGGGGTGCAGAAGGACTGATACAGAAAGCAGACGTTGTTGACTGTGGTGTAGAAGGACTGTTGCAGAGAGCAGAGTTTAGAGACTGGGGTGCAGAAGGACTGATGCAGAGAGCAGATGTTGGAAACTGGGGTACAGAAGGACTGTTGTAGAGAGCAGAGAATTGAGACTGGGGTGTAGAAGGACTATTGAAGAGAGGAGAGGTTGCAGACTGAGGTGCAGAAGGACTGTTACACAGAGCAGAGTTTGGAGAATGTGGTGCAAAATGACTGATACAGAAAGCAGTGGTTGAAGACTGGGGTGAAAAAGGACCCTTACAGAAAACAGAAGTTGGAGACTGCTGTACAGAAGGAATGTTACAGAACACAGAGGTTGGAGATTGGGGTGCAGAATAACTGTTGTAGAGAACAGAGGTTAGAGGCTGGGGTGCACAAGGACCATTGCAGAAAGAAGAGGTTGGAGACTGTGTTTCAGAAGGATGTTACAGAGAGCAGAGTTTGGACACTGAGGTGCAGAAGGACTTTTGAAGAGAGCAGAGTTTGGATATTAGGGCGCAGAAGGACTGTTGCAGAGAGCAGAAATTGTAGTCTGAGATGCAGAAGGACTGTTACACAAAGCAGAGTTTAGAGACCAGGGTGGAGAAGGACTTATACAGAAAGCAGAGTTTGGAGACTGGGGTCCAGAAGGACCATAACAGAGAGCAGAGTTTGGAGACTGCAATACAGAAGGACTGTAACAAAGAGCAGAGGTTGGAGACTGGGGTGCCGAAGGACTGTTGCAGAGAGTAGATGTTGGAGATTGAGATGCAGAAGGACAGTTACACAAAGCAGAGTTTAGAGACCAGGGTGCAGAAGGACTGATAGAGAAAGCAGAGGTTGGAGACTGGGGTGCAAAAGGAACCTTACAGAGAACAGAGGTTGAAGACTGCGGTACAGAAGAACTGTTGCACAGAACAAGGTTGAAGGGTGGGGTGCAGAGGGACCATTGCAAAGGGCAGACGTTGGAGGCTGGGGTGCAGAAGGAATGTTACAGAGAGCAGAGTTTGGAAACTAGGGTGAAAAAAATTTTACATAGAGGAAAGTTTGAATACTGGGGTGCAGAAGGATTGTTGCAGAGAGCAGACATTGGAGACTGGGGTGCAGTAGGATCGTTGCAGAGGGTAGATTATGGAGACTTGTGTATAGAAGGACTGTTCTAGAGAGGAGAGGTTGGAGACTGGGGTGCAGAAGGACTGTTGCAGAAAGCAGTTGTTTAAGACTGAGGTGCAGAAAAACTGTTATAGAGAGCAGTGTTTGGAGACTGGGGTGCAAAAGAACTGATACTGAGTGTAGAGTTTGGAGACAAGGAAACAGAAGGATCTTACAGAGAGGAAAGTTTGGACACTGGGGTGCAGAAGGATTGTTGCAGAGAGCAGACGTTTTAGACTGGGGTGCAGAAGGATCATATTAGAGAGGAGATTATGGAGACTGGTGTATAGAAGGACTGTTCTAGAGAGCAGATTTTAGAGACTGGGGTGCAGAAGGCCTGTTGCAGAGAGCAGTTGTTGAAGACTGAGGTGCAGAAAAACTGTTACAGAGAGCAGAGTTTGGAGACTGGGTGCAGAAGGAGTGTGCAGAGTGCAGTGTTTCCAAACTGGGGTGCAGAAGGTTTGTTGCAGATACCAGAGGTTGGAGACTGTGGGGAAGGACTGTTACAGAGAGCAGAGGTTGAAGCCTGGAGTGCAGAACGACGGATACAGAAAGCAGAGTTTGGAGACTGGGGTGCAGAAGGACCGTTACAGAGAATAGAAGTTGGAGATTGTATTACAGAAGTACCATTAAAGAGAGCAGAGGTTGGAGACAGGTGTGCAGAATTATCTTAAAGAGAGCAGAGGTTGGAGACTGTGGTGCAATAGGACTGTTGCAGAGAGCAGAGGTTGGAGAATGGGGTGCAGAAAGATCGTTGCAGAGAGAAGAGTTTGGAGACTGAGGTGCAAAAGATCTGTTACACAGAGCAGAGCTTGGAGACTGGGGAGCAAGTAACATAGAGCAGCGTTTGGAGACTGGGTGGCATTAGAATCTTACAGAGAGCAGAGGTTGGTGATTGAGGTGCTGAAGTACTGTCAGAAAGAGCAGAGGTTGTAGACTTTGGTCCACATGGATCGTTGCAGAGAGCTGGGATTTCAGAATGAGGTTTAGAAAAACTGTTGCAGAGAGCAGATGTTGGAGACTGGGGTGCAGAAGAACTTTTGAAGAGAGCAGAGTTTGGAGACTTGGGTGTAACAGGATTGTTGCAGAGACAAGAGGGTGGAGACTGGGGTGCCGAAGGAGTGTTACAGAGAGCAGATTTTGGAGACTGGGGTGCAGAGGGACTGTTACAGACAGTAGATGTTGAAGACTGAGGTGCAGAAAGACCTTTGCAAAGAGAACAATTTGGAGACTGAGGTGCAGAAAGACTGTCGCTGAGTGTAGAAGTTGGAGACTTGGGTGTAGAAGGACTGTTTCAGAGAGCAGAGGTTGGAGATTGGGGTGCCGAAGGACTGTTGCAGAGAGCAGACGTTGGAGACTGAGGTGCAGAAGGAATGTTACAGAGAGCAGAGGTTGGAGACTTCAGTGCAGAAGGACTGATAAAGAAAGCAGGGGTTGGAGAGTGGGGTGCAGAAGAACCATTATAGAGAGAAGAGTTTGGAATCTTCAGTACAGAAGGACTGTTACAGAGAGCAGAGGTTGGATAATGGGTTGCAGAAGTCCTGTTACAGAGAGGAGAGTTTGAAGACTGTTGTGCAGAAAGACTGTTACTGAGTGCAGAGTTTAAAGACTGGGTTGTATAAGGATATTACAGAGATCAGAGTTGGGAGAATGAGGTGCAGAAGGACTGCTGCAGAGAGCAGATGTTTGAGACTGCGGTGCAGAAGGACTGTTGAAGAGAGGAGAGTTTGGAGACTGGGGTGCAGAAGTACTGTAATAGAGAGCAGAGTTTGGAGACTGGGTTGCTGAAAAATCTTACACAGAGCACAGGTTGGAGACTGTTGTTCAGGTGGACTGTTACAGAGAGCAGTGGTTAGAGACTGGGGTGCAGAAGAATCGTGCAGAGAGCAGAGGTTTCAGACTGAGGTCCAAAATAATGGTTACAAAGACCAGACGTTGGATACTGAGGTGTAGAAGGACTGTTACACAGAGAAGAGTTTGGAGACTCAGGTGCAGAAGGTCTGTTACAGAAAGCAGAGTTTGGAAATTGGGGTGCAGACGAACTGTTATCGAGAGCAGAGGTTGGAGACTGGGGTGCAGAAGGATTCTTACATAGAGCACAGGTTGGAGACTGAGGTGCACACAGATAGATACAGAGAACAGACGTTAGAGACTTGGGTTCAGACAGACTGATACAGAGAGCAGAGGTTGGAGACTGGGGTGTGGAAGGACCCTTACAAAGAGCACAGGTTGGAGACTGCGGTACAGAAGGACTGTTACAGAGAGCAGATCTTGGAGTCTGGGGAGTAGAAGTACTGTTTCAGGGGACAGAAGTTGGAGACTGGGGTGTAGAAATAATGTTACAAAGAGCATTCTCTGGATACTGGAGTGCGAAAAGATATAACAGAGAGCAGAGGTTGGAGACTGTGGTGCAGAAGGACTGTTGCAGAGAGCAAATGTTGAAGACTGGGGTGCAGAAGGACTGTTACATAGAGCAGAGTTTGAAGACTGAGGTGCAGAAGGACTGTTACAGAGAGCAGAGTTTGATGACTGGAGTGAAGAAGGACAGTTACAGAAAACAGAGGTTGGAGACTGGGGTTCAGATAGATCTTATAGAGAGCAGAGTTTGGGGACTGGGGTGCAAAGGACTGTTGCAGAGAGCAGATGTTGGAGACTGGGGTGGAGAAGAATTGTTGCAGAGAGAAGAGGTTGGAGACTAGGGTGCAGAAGTCCTGTTACAGAGAGCAGAGTTTAAAGACTGTTGTGCAGAACGACTGTTACAGAGTGCTGAGTTTAAAGACTGGGCTGCAGAAGGGTCTTACAGAGAGCAGAGTTTGGAGACTGAGGTGTAGAAGGACTGTTACAGAGAGCAGAGGTAGGAGACTGGGGTGCAGAAGGTTCATTGCAGAGAGCAGAGTTTTCAGACTGAGGAGCAGAACTGTTGCAGAGAGCAGATGTTTGAGACTGGGTTGCAGAAGGACTGTTGCAGAGTGCAGATGTTGGTAACTAGGGTGCAGAAGGACTGTTGTAGAGAGCAGAGGTTGGAGACTGGGGTGCAGAGGACTGTTGCAGAGCCAGAGGTTGGAGACTGAGGTGTGGAATGCCTGTAACAGAGAGCAGAGTTTGGAGACTCAGATGCAGAAAAACTGTTACAGAGAGCAGAGGTTGGATACAGGGGTGCAGAAGGATCTTACAGAGAGCAGAATTTGGAGACTGAGGTGCAGAAGCACTGTTGCAGAGATCAGAGGTTAGAGACTGGGGTGCACTAGGATCATTGCAAAGAGTAAGGTTGGATACTGGGGTGCAGAAAGATCGTTGAAGAGAGCAGATTTTGGTAACTGGTAACTGGGGTGCTGAGGCCTGCTACAGAGAGTAAATTTTGGAGACTGGCATGCAGAAGGCCTGTTACAGAGAGGAGAGGTAGGTGCCTGAGTTTCAGAAGTCCTGTTACTTAGAGTACATGTTGGAGACTGGGGTGTAGAAGAATCGTGCAGAGAGCAGAGGTTTTAGACTGAGGTGCAGAAGGACTGTTGTAGAGATCAGAGGTTGGAGACTGGGGTGCAGTGGGATCATTACAGAGAGCAGAGGTTGGACACTGGGGTTGAGAAGGATCGTTGCAGAGAGCAGAGTTTGGAGACTGGCGTGAAGAAGGCCTGTTACAGAGAGGAGAAGTTGGAGACTGTGGTGCAGAAGGACTGTTATAGAGAGCAGTGTTTGGAGACTGGGTTGCTGAAAGATCTTACAGAGAGCAGAGGTTGGAGACTGAGGTGCAGGTGTACTGTTACAGAGAGCAGTGGTTTGAGACTGGGGTGCAGAAGGATCGTGCAGAGAGCAGAGATTTCAGACTGAGGTGCAGAAAGACTGTTACAGAGAGCAGAGGTTGGAGAATGAGGTGTAGAAGGACTGTTACAAAAAGGAGAATTTGGAGACTAAGGTGCAGAAGGACTGTTACAGGAAGCAGAGATTGGAAATTGGGGTTCCGAAGGACCGTTACAGGGAGAAGAGTTTGGAGATTGCCATATAGGATTGTTACCGAGAGCAGAGGTTGAAGACTGAGGTGCAGAAGGACTCTTACATAGAACAGAGGTTAAAGACTGAGGTGCAGAAGGATAGATACAGAGAACAGAAATTGGAGACAGGGGTTCAGACAGACTGTTACAGAAAGCAGAGGTTGGAGCCTGGGATGTAGAAGGACCGTTACAATGAGCTGAGGTTGGAGACTGCGGTACAGAAGGACTGTTACAGAGAGAAGATTTCGGATTCTTGAGAGCAGAGGACTTTTGGTGAGGACAGAGGTTGTAGACTGTGGTAGAGAAGGAATGTTACAGAGAGCAGAGTTTTTAAACTGAAGTGCAGAAGGATCTTACAGAGAGCAGAGGTTGGAGACTGTGGTGCAGAAGGACTGTTGCAGAGTGCAGATGTTGGAGACTGGGGTCCAGAAGGATCGTTGACAAGAGCAGAGTTTGGAGACTGGGGTTCAAAAGAACTGTTGCAGAGAGCAGATGTTGGAGAGGGGGTGCAAAAGGACTGTTGCCGAGAGCAGATTTTATAAACTGGGTGCAGAACTACTGTTACAAAGAGCAGACCTTGGATAGTGAGGTGCAGAAGGACTGTTACAGAGAGCAGAAGTTAGATACGCTGGGCAGAAGTACACTTACAGAGAGCAGAGGTTGGAGACTGGGGTTCAGATGGATCTAACAGAGAGCAGAGTTTTGAGACTGGGGTTCTAAAGGACTGTTACAGAGTGCAGAGTTTAAAAACTGGGTTTCAGAAGTATCTTACAGAGAGCAGAGTTGGGAGACTGAGGTGCAAAAGGACTGTTACATTGAGCAGATCTCTGAGTCTGGGGAGCAGAAAACTGTTGCAGAGGACAGAGGTTGGAGACTGGGGTGGAGAAGGAATGTTACAGAGAGCAGAGTTTGTAAACTGGAGTGCAGAAGGATCTTAAAGAGAAAAGAAGTTGGAGACTGTGGTACATAAGGACTATTGCAGAGAGAAGACGTTGGAGACAGGGGTCCAGAAGAATTGTTGCAAAGAGCAGAGTTTGGAGACTGGGGTTCAAAAGGACTGCTGCAGAGAACAGATTTTGGAGACTTGGGTTGAGAAAACTGTTGCAGAGAGCAGATTTTAGAGGCTGGGGTGCAAAAGTACTATTAAATAGAGCAGAGGTTGGAGACTGAGGTGCAGAAGGACTGTTACAGAGATCAAAGATGGAGACAGGGGTGCAGAAGGACTGTTACAGAGAGCAGAGGTTGAAGACTGGGGTTCAGATGGATCTTACAGAGAGCAGAGTTTGGAGACTGGGGTGCAATAGAACTGTTGCAGAGAGCAGATGTTGGAGACTGGGGTAGAGAAGAATTGATGCAGAGAGAAAAGTTTGGAGACTGGGGTGCAGAAGGCCTTTTACAGAGAGCAGAGGTTGTAGACTGTTGTGCAGAAGGACTGTTACAGAGTGCAGAGTTTAAAGACTGGGTAGCAGGAGGATCTTACAGAGAGCAGAGTTGGGAGACTGAGGAGCAGAAGGAGTGTTACAGAGAGCAGAGGTAGGAGACTGGGGTGCAGAATGATCCTTGCAGAGATCAGATGTTGGTAACTAGGGTGCAGAAGGACTGTTGTAGAGAGCAGAGGTTGGAGAATATGCTGCAGAAAGACTGTTGCAGAGAGCAGAGTTTAGAGACTGAGGTTGGGAAGTCCTGCTACAGAGAGCAGAGGTTGGAGACTTGGATGCAGAAGGACTGTTACAGAGAGCAGAGGTTGGATAGAGGGGTGCAGAAAGATCTTACAGAGAGCAGAATTTGGAGACTGTGGTGCAGAAGGACTGTTGCAGAGATCAGAGGTTGGATACTGGGGTGCACTAGAATCATTGCAGAGATCAGATGTTGGAGACTGGGGTGCAGAACGATCGTTGCAGAGAGCAGATTTTGGAGACTGGGGTGCAGAAGGCCTGCTACAGAGAGAAGACTTTGGAGACTGACGTGCAGAAAGAGGATAGGGTGGAGACTGATGTGAAGGTGGACTGTTACATAGAGCAATGTTTTGATACTGGGGTGCAGAAAGATCGTGTAAAGAACAGAGGTTTTCGACTGATGTGCAGAAGGACTGTTACAGAAAGTAGAGGTTGGAAATTGGGGTGCAGAAAAACCATTACAGAGACCAGAGTTTGGAGACTGCGGTATATAAAAACTGTTACAGAGAGCAGAGATTGGAGACTGGGGTGCAGAAGGAATTTTACAGAGAGCACAGGTTGAAGACTGAGGTGCAGAAGGATAGATACAGAGAGCAGAGTTTTGAGACTGAGGTTCAGAAGGACTGATACAAAAAGCAGTATTTGGAGATTGGGGTGCAGAATGCCCGTTACAAAGAGCAGTGGTTGGAGACTGCGGTACAGAAAGACTGTTACAGAGAGCAGATGTTGGAGACTGGGAGCAAAAGGACTGTTGCAGAGGACAGAGTTTGGGGACTGGGGTGCCGCAGGACACTTGCACAAAGCAGAGGATAAAGACTGGGGAAGAGAAGGAATGTTCCAGAGAACAGAGTTTAGAATCTGGAGTGCAGAAGGATCTTACAGAGACCAGAGTTTGGATACTGGTGCAGAAGGACTGTTGCAGAGAGCAGTGATTGGAGACTGATGTGAAGAAGTCCTCTTACATAGAGTAGATGTTGGAGAATGGGGTGCAGAAGGATCGTTGAAAGGAGCAGAGCTTGGAGACAGGTGTGCAGAAAGATCTTACAGAGAGCAGAAGTTGGAGACTTATTTGCAGAAAGACTCTTGTAGAGATAAGAGGTTTGAGACTGGGGTGCAATAGGATCATTGCAGAGAGCAAAGTTTGGAGATTGGGGTGCAGAAGGACTGTTACAGAGAGCAGAGTTTGGAGACTGGGGTGCAAGAGGACTGTTACAGAGATAAGAGGTAGGAGACTGGGGTGCAGAAGGATCGTTGCAGAGAGCAGATGTTGGTAACTAGGGTGCAGAAGGACTGTTGTGGAGAGCAGAGTTTGGAGACTGGGGTGCAGAAGGACTGTTGCAGAGAGCAGACGTTGGAGACTGACGTGCGGAAGTCCTGTTACAGAGAGCAAAGTTTGGAGACTCGGAAGCAGAAAGACTGTTACAGAGAACAGAGGTTGGATACTGGGGTGCTTAAGGATCTTACAGAGAGCAGAATTTGGAGACTGAGGTACAGAAGGACTGTTGCAGAGATCAGATGTTGGAGACTGGGTTGCAGTAGGATCATTGTAGAGAGCAGATGTTGGAGACTGGGGTGCAGAAGGATCGTTGCAGAGAGCAGATTTTGGAGACTGGGGTTCAGAAGGCCTGCTACAGAGAGAAGAGTTTGGAGACTGGCGTGCAGAAGGCCTGTTACAGAGAGGAGAGGTTGGCGACTGGGGTGCAGAAGGACTGTTATAGAGAGCAGAGTTTGGAGGCTGGGTTGCTGAAGAATCTTACAGAGAGCAGAGTTTGGAGACTGAGGTGCAGATGGACTGTTACAGAGAGCAGAGGTTGGAGACTGAGGTGCAGAAAGACTGTTACAAAGAGCAGAAGTTGGATATTGGGTTGCAGAAGGACGCTAACTGAGACCAGAGTTTGGAGACTGTGGTATAGAAAAACTGTAACTGAGAGCATAGTTTGGAGACTGAGGTGCAGAAAAATAGATACAGAGAGCAGAGATTATAGACTGAGGTTCAGAAGGACTGATACAGAAAGCAGAGTTTGAAGACTGGGGTGCAGAACGCCCGTTACAGACAGCAGATGTTGGAGTCTGGGGAACAGAAGTACTGTTGCAGAGGACAGAGATTGGATACTGGGGTGCCACAGGACACTTGCAGAAAGCAGAGGTTAAAGACTGGGTAGGAGAAGGAATGCTACAGAGAGCAGAGTTTGGAGACTGTGGTGCAGAAGGACTGTTACAGAGAGGAGAAGTTAAAGACTGGGATCCAGAATGATCATAGCAGAGAGCAGAGATTTGAGTCTGGGGTGCATAAAAACCGTTGCAGAGAGCAGTTGTTGGAGACTGTGGTGCAGAAGGACTGTTACAGAGAGGAGAAGTTAAAGACTGGGATCCAGAATGATCATAGCAGAGAGCAGAGATTTGAGTCTGGGGTGCATAAAAACCCTTGCAGAGAGCAGTTGTTGGAGACTGGAGTGCAGAAGGACTATTGCGAAGAGCAGAGGTTGGAGACTGAGGTGTAGAACGACTGTTACAGAGAGCAGAGTTTGGAGATTGGGGTGCTCAAGAACTAGTAAAAAGAGCGGAGGTTGGAGACTGTGGTGCAGCAGGACTGTTGAAGAGAGCAGACGTTGGAGACTGGGGTTCAGATGGATCTTACAGAGAGCATAATTTGGAGACTGGGGTGCAGAATGACTGTTGCAGAGATCAGAGGTTGGAGACTGGGGTGCAGATAAATCGTTGGGAATAGCATATTTTTAAGACTGGGGTGCAGAAGGCCTGCTACAGAGAGCAGAGTTTTGGGATTGAGGTGCAAAAAGACTGTTACAGAAAACAGAGGTTGGAAATTTGGGTGCAGAAGGACCGTTACAGAGACCAGAGTTTGGAGACTGCTATATAGAAAAACTGTTACAGAGAGCACAGTTTTGAGCATGGGGTGCAGAAGGATTGTTACAGAGAACAGAGGTTGGATACTGGGGTGCTTAAGGATCTTACAGAGAGCAGTTGTTGGAGACTTGGGTGCAAAAGGACTGTTGCAGAGAGCAGACGTTGGAGACTGGGGTGAAGAAAGATCGTTGTAGAGAGCAGAGGTTTGAAACTGGGGTGCAGAAGGACTGTTACAGAGAACAGAGGTTGGAGACTGGGGTGCAGAATGCCTGTTACAGAGAGAAAAGTTTGGAGAATGGGTGCAGAAGGACTGTTACAGTGGGAAGAGTTTGCAGACTGGGTTGCAGAAAGATCTTACAGAGAGCAGAGGTGGGAGATTGAGGTGCAGAAAGATTGTTAAAGAGAGCAGATTTTGGAGACTGGGGTGGAAAAGGACTGTTGCAGAAAGCTGAGGTTGGAGACTGTGGTGTAGAAGGACTGTTTGAGAGAGCAGAGTTTGGGGACTTGGGTGCAGAAGAAATGTTGCAGAGAGCAGAGTTTGGAGACTTAGATGCAGAAGGACTGTTACAGAGATCACCGGTTGGAGACTGGGGTGCAGAAAGACTGATAGAGAAAGAAGAGGTTGGAGACTGTGGAGAAGAAAGAAAATTACAGAGAGCAGACTTTAAAGACCGCAGTACAGGAGGCCTGTTACAGAGAGCAGAGGTTAGAGAATGGGGTTGGTGAAGGACTATTTCAGAGTGCAGATATTGGAGACTGGGGTGCATAAGAACTGTTGCAGAGAGAAGTGGTTAGAGACTGGGGTGAAGAAGAACTGTCACAGAGAGCAGAGTTTGGAGACTGAGGTGCAGAGGGAATGCTACAGAGAGCAGAATTTGGAGACTGGGGTGCAGAAGTACTGATACAGAGAGCAGAGGTCGGAGACTGTGGTGCAGAAAAACCTTTAGTGAGAGCAGAGTTTGAAGAGTGCAGTACAGAAGGACTGTTACAGTGAACATACGTTGGAGACTAGGGTAGAGAAGGACTTTTCCAGAGAGAAGATGTTGGAAACTGTGGTTCAGAAGGACTGTTGCAGAGAAAGAGGTTAGAGAATCCGGTACAGAAGGATCTTACAGAGAGCAGAGGTTGAAGACAGGGGTGCAGAAGTGCTCTTGCAGAGAGCAGAGGTTGGAGACTGAGGTGCAGAAGGACTGTTATAGAGAAGAGGTTGGAGATGGGGAGAACAAGGACTGCTACTGAGAACACAGGTTGGAGACTCAGGTTCAGCAGTACCGCTGCAGAAAGCAGAGGTTGGAGACTGGGGTAGAGAAGGAATGTTACTGAGAGCAGAGTTTTGAAACTGTGGTGCAGAAGGATATTCCACAGAGCAGAGGTTGGAGACAGGGGTGCAGAAAGACTGTTGCATAGAGCAGATGTTGGAGACTGGGGTGCAGAAGGATCGTTGCAGAGAGCAAAATTTGGAGACTGGGGTTCAGAAGGTCTGTTGCAGAGAACAGACGTTGCAGACTGGGAAGAAGAACGATCTTTGCAGACAGCAGAGGTTAGAGATTGGGGAGCAGAAAAACTGTTACATAGAGTAGAGTTTGGAGACTGAGGTGCAGATGAATCGTCACTTAGAGCAGAGATTGGAGACTGAGGTGCAAAAGGACTGTTGCAGAGAGCAGAGGTTGGAGACTGAGGTGCAAAAGGACTGTGACAGTGAGTAGAGGTTGGAGATTGGCGTGCAAAAGGCCTGTTACAGAGAGCAGAGGTCAGAGACTAGGGTGCAGAAGAACTGTTACAGAGAGGAGAGTTTTTAGACAAGGTTGCACAAGGATCTTACAGAGAGCAAAGGTTGTAGACCAAGGTGCATCAGGACTTTTACAAAGAGCAGAGGTTGGAGACTAGGGTGCAGAAGGATCATTGCAGAGAACAGAGTTTTCAGACTGAGGTGCAAAAGGACTTTTGCAGAGAGCACATGTTGTAGACTGGGGTGCAGAACGACTGTTGCAGAGAGCAGAGGTTGGAGACTGAGGTGCAGAAAGACTGTTACAGAGAGCAGAGTTTGGAGACTGCGGTGCTGAAGAACTGGTAAAGAGAGCAGAGGTTGGATACTGGGGTGCAGAAGGATCGTTATAGAGAACAGAGGTCGGAGACTGGGGTGCAGAAGGCCTGTTACGGAGAGCAGAGTTTGGAGAAGGGGTGCAGAAGTAATTTTACAAAGAGTAGAGACCGAGGTGCAGAAGGACCGTTGCAGAGAGCAGAGGTTGGAGACTGAGGTGCAGAAGGATTGTTACAGGGAGCAGACGTTGGAGACTTGGTCTCAGAGTGAAAGCTGCAGAGAGCAGATTCTGGACATGGGGTGTAGCAGGACTGTTGCGGAGAGCACAGGTTTGAGATTTGGGTGAAGAAGGACTGTTGCAGAGAGTAGAGGTTGAACACTGTGTTACAGTAGGACTGTTACAGAGGCAGAGTTTGGAGACTTTGGTGCAGATGGACTGTTGTGGAGAGCAGATGTTGGAGACTGGGTTGCAGAACGACTGTTGTAGAGAGCAGAGTTTTTAGACTGAGATGCAGAGGTACTGTTAGAGAGAGCAGAGGTTGGAGAATAAGGTGCAGATTGACTGATACAGAAAGCAGAGTTTGGAGACTCGGGTGCAGAAGGACTGTTGCAGAGAGCAGAGGTTGGAGAATGGGGTGCAAAAGGCATGTTACAAAGAACAGAGGTTGGAGACTGGGGTGCAGAAGGACTTTTACAGACAGCATAGTTTAGAGACAGGGTTGCAGAAGGATCTTACAGAGAGTAGAGCTTAGAGACTGTGGTACAGCAGGACTGTTACAGAGAACAGAGGTTGGAGACTGGGGTGCAGAAGGATCGTTGCAGAGAAAAGAGTTTTAGGACTAGGTGCAGAAGGACTGTTTCAGATAGCAGATATTGGAGACTGGGGTGCAGAAGGACTGTTTGAGAGAGCAGTGGTTGGAGACTGGGGTGCAGAAGGATCGTTGTAGCGAGCAGAGGTTTGAGACCAGCGTCCAGAAAGACTGTTACAGAGAACAGAGGTTGGAGAAGGGGTGCAGAAGGACTGTTACAGAGGGCAGTGTTTACAGACTGGGTTCCAGAAAGATCTTAGAGAGAGCAGATGTTGGAGACTGAGCTGCAGAAGGACTGTTACAGAGAGTAGAGTTTAAAGACTGAGGTGCAGAAGCACCCATGTAGAGAGCAGAGTTTTGAGACTGAAGTGCAGAAGGATAGTTACAGAGAGCAGAGGTTGGAGCCTGGGTTGCAGAAGGACTGTTGCAGATAGCAGAGTTTGGAGACTGCGGTGTAGAAGGATTGTTGCAGATACAGAGTTTTGAGACTTTGGTGCACAAGGATGATACAGAAAGCAGAGGTTGAAGACTGGGGAGCAGAAGGACCGTTAAAGAGTGCAGATTTTGGAGACCGCACTACAGGAGGACTGTTACAGAGAGCAGAGTTTGGAGACAGGTTTGGATAAGAAATGCTTCTACGTGCAGACCTTGGATACTGGGGTGCAGACGAACTGTTGCAGAGAGCAGAGGTTGGAGACTGAAGTGAAGAAGATCGTTGCAGAGAGAAGAGCTTGGAGTCTGGGTTGCAGAAGGCGTTGTATAGAGTGCAGAGTTTGGACAGTGGGGTGCATAAGGCCTGTTACAGAGACCAAAGTTTGGAAACTGGGGTGCAGAAGCACTGTTACAGATAGCACAGTTTCTAGACAGGGTTTCAGAAGAATCTTAGGGAGAGCATTTTGGAGACTGAGTTTCAGAAGGACTGTTTCAGAGAGCAAAGGTTGGAAACTGGGGTCCAGAAAGATTGCTACAGAGATCAGAGTGTGGAGACTGAGGAGAAGAAGGAGTGTTACAGAGAGCAGAGTATTGAGATCGGGTTGCAGTAGAACTGTTACCTGGAGCAGAGGTTGGAGACTGGGGTGCAGAAGGACTGTTGCAGAGAGCAGAGTTTGGAGACTGAGGTGCAGAAGGACTGTTACAAAGAGCAGAGGTTGGAAACTGTGGTGCAAAAACCGTTGCAGAGAGCAGAGGTTGGAACCTGGGGAGAAGAACGATCGTTGCAGAGAACAGATGTTGAAGACTGTGGTGCAGAAAGACTGTTACAGAGAGCAGAGGTTGGAGACTGAGGTGCAGAAGGACCGTTACAGATTGCAGAACTTCGAGACTGAGGTGGAGAAAGACTTTTACAGAGAGGAGAGGTTGGAGACTGGGGTGCAAAAGGATTCTTACGGAGAGCAGAGTATGGAGACTGGGGTGCAGAAAGAGTTTTACTCAGTGCAGAGTATGGAGATTGGGGTTCAGAAGAACTGTTACAGAGAGCAGAGCTTGGAGACTGGGGTAAGGAAGAATCGATGCAAAGAGTAGAGGTTGAAGACTGAGGTGCAGAAGGATCGCTACAGAGAGCAGAGGTTAGAGACTTGTGGGCAGCAGGACAGTTGCAGAGACCACTCTTTTGAGACTGGGGTGAAAAAGGACTGTAGAAGAGAGCAGAGGTTGGAGATTGAGGTGGAGAAGGATCGTTGCAGAGAGCAGAGTTTGGAGACTGGGGTTTAGAAGGACTGTTACAGAGAGCAGAGGCTGGAGACAGGTGGAGAAGAACTGTTGCAGAGAGCAGATGTTGCAGACTGGGGTGCAGAAGGACTGTTGCAGAGAGCAGAGTTTGGAGACTGAGGTGCAGAAGGACTGTTACAAAGAGCAGAGGTTGGAAACTGTGGTGCAAAAACCGTTGCAGAGAGCAGAGGTTGGAACCTGGGAAGAAGAATGATCGTTGCAGAGAACAGATGTTGGAGACTGGGGTGCAGAAGTACTGTTACAGAGAGCAGAGTTTGGAGACTGAGGTGCAGAAGGGACCGTTACAGATTGCAGAACTTCGAGACTGAGGTGGAGAAGGACTTTCACAGAGAGGAGAGGTTGGAGACTGGGGTGCAAAAGGATTCTTACAGAGAGCAGAGTTTGGAGACTGGGGTGTAAAAGGACTGTTCCAGAGAGAAGAGGTTGGAGACTTGGGTGCAGAAGGACTGTTGCAGAGAGCAGAGGTTGAAAACTGAGGTGAAGAACAACTGTTACAGAAAGCAGAGTTTGGAGACTTGGGTGTAGAATAACTGATATGGAAAGTAGAGTTTGGAGTCTCGGGTGCAGAGGACCATTACAGACAGCAGAGGTTGGAGACTGTAGTACAGAAGGACTTTTACAGAGAGCAGAGTTTGGAGCCTGGGGTGTACAAAGACTTTTGCTTAGAACAGAGGTTTGAGACAGGGGTGCAAAAGGACTATTGCAGAGAGCAGACGTTAAAGACTGAGGTGCAGAAAGATCGTTGCAGAGAGCAGAGTTTTAGACTGAGGTGCAGAAAGACTGTTACAGAGAGCAGATGTGAAAGACTGGGGTGTACAAGGACTGTTGCAGAGAGTAGAAGTTTGAGAATGGCGTCCAGAAGGACTGTTGCCGAGAGCAGAGGTTGGAAACTGGGGTGGAGAAGAACTGCTACAGAGAGAAGAGGTTAGTGACTGAGGTGCAGAATAACTGTTACACAGAGCAGACGTTGGAGACTGGGGTGCAGAAAGACTGATACAGAAAGCAGACGTTGGTGACCTGGGTGTAGAAGGAATGTTACAGTGAGCAGAGGTTGGAGACAGGTGGAGAAAGACTGTTGCAGAGAGCAGATGTTGGAGACTGGGGTGCAGAAGGACGTTGCAGAGAGTAGAGTCTGGAGACTGAGATGCAGAAGGACTGTTACAAAGAGCAGAGGGTGGAAACTGTGGTGCAAAAACCGTAGCAGAGAGCAGAGGTTGGAACCTGGGGAGAAGAATGATAGTTGCAGAGAACAGATGTTGGAAACTGGGGTGCAGAAGGACTGTTACAGAGAGCAGAGGTTGGAGACTGAGGTGCAGAAGGACCGTTACAGATTGCAGAACTTCGATACTGAGGTGGAGAAGGACTTTCACAAAGAGGAGAGGTTGGAGACTGGGGTGCAAAAGTATTCTTAAAGAGAGCAGAGTATGGAGACTGGGGTGCAGAAGGAGTTTTACAAAGTGCAGAGTTTGGAGATTGGGGTTCAGAAGAAATGTTACAGAGAGCAGAGCTTGGAGACTGGGGTGAGGAAGGATCGATGCAAAGAGCAGAGGTTGAGGACTGAGGTGCAGAAGGATCGCTACAGAGAGCAGAGGTTGGAGACGTGTGCAGCAGGACAGTTGCAGAGACCACTGTTTTGAGGACTGAGGTGAAGAAGGACTGTAGAAGAGAGCAGAGGTTGGAGACTGGGGTGCAGAAAGATCATTGGGGCAAGCAGAGTATGGAGACTGGGGTTTAGAAGGACTGTTGCAGAGAGCAGTTGTTGAAGACTGTGGTGCAGAAAAACTGTTACAGAGAGCAGTGTTTGGAGACTGGGGTGCAGGACTGATACTGAGAGCAGAGGTTAGAGACTGGGGTGCAGATTGGCTGTGAAAGAGAGCAAAGTTTTGAGACTTGGGTGCAGAAGGCCTGTTACAGAGGGCAGAGTTTGTAGACTGGGGTGCAGAAGGCCTCTTACAAAGAGCAGAGGTTGGAGACTGATGTGCAGAAGGACTGTTACAGAGAGGAGAGGTTGGAGACTGGGGTGCAGAAGGACTGTTGCAGAGTGCAGTGATTTTAGACTGGGGTACAGAGGACTGTGACAGAGAGCAGAGGTTGGAGACTTGGGTGTATAAGGACTGTTACAGAGAGCAGAGGTTGAAGCCTGGTGTGCAGAACGACGGATACAGAAAGCAGAGTTTGGAGATTGGGGTTCAGAAGGACTGATACAGAAAGCAGAGTTTGGAGATGGTGTGCACAAGTACCCTTGAAGAGAACAGAGTTTGGAGACTGATTTACAGAGGCACTGTTACAGATTTCAGAGTTTGGAGACTTGGGTGCAGAAGGACTGTTGCAGAGTGCAGTGTTTTTAGACTGGGATACAGAGGACTGTGGCAGAGAGCAGAGGTTGGAGACTTGGGTGTATAAGGACTGTTACAGAGAGCAGAGGTTGAAGCCTGGCGTGCAGAACGACGGATACAGAAAGCAGAGTTTGGAGATTGGGGTTCAGAAGGACTGATACAGAAAGCAGAGTTTGGAGATGGTGTGCACAAGTACCCTTGAAGAGAACAGAGTTTGGAGACTGATTTACAGAGGGACTGTAACAGAGAGTAGAGTTTAAAGACTGGGGTGCGGAATAAGTTTTGAAGAGAACAGAGGTGGGAGACTCCTTTGCAGAAGGACCATTACAGAAAGCATAGGTTGAAGACTGGGTTTCATAAGGATCTCACAGAGAGCAGAGTTTGGACCCTGAGGTGGAGAAGGACTGTTGCAGAGAGCAGAGGTTGGAGTCTGAGGTGCAGAAGGACTGTTACAGAGAGCAGAGGTTGGAGACTTCGGTGGAAAATACTGTTGCAGAGAGCAGATTTTAGAGACTGGGGTGAGGAATGACTGTTGCAGAGAGCAGAGGTTGAAGACTGTGGTGCAGAAGGACTGTTGCAGAGAGCAGAGTTTGCAGAGTGAAGTGCAGAAGGACTGTAACAGAGAGCAGAGGTTGGAGACTTGAGTGCAGAAAAACTCTTACAGAGAACAGAGGTTGAAGACTGCGGTACAGAAAAACTGTTGGAGAGAATAAGGTTTGAGACTGGGGTGCAAAGGGACCATTGCAGAGAGCAAACTTTTTAGATTGGGGTGCCAAAGGAATGTTACAGAGACCAGAGTTTGGAAACTTGGATTCGGAGAGATTTTACACAAAGGAAATTTGGAGATTGGGGTGCAGAAAGATTGTTGCAGAGAGTAGACGTTGGAGACTGGGGTGCAGTACGATCGTTGCAGAGAGTAGATTTTGGAGACTGGGGTATACAAGGAGTGTTCTGGAGAGCAGAGGTTGGAGACTGGGGTGCAGAAAGACTGTTTCAGAGAGCAGTTGTTGAAGACTTATGTGCAGAAAAACTGTTAAAAAGAGCAGTGTTTGGAGACAGGGGTGCAGGACTTATAATGAGAGCAGATTTTGGACACTGGGGTGCAGAAGGATCTTACAGAAAGAAGAATTTGGAGACTGACATGCAGAATTACTGTTACAGAGAGCAGAGGATGGAGACTGTGGTGCAGAAAGACTGTTAAAGAGAGCGGAGATCAGAATCTTGGGTGCAGAAGGCCTGTTATAGAGAGCAGAGAATGGAGACTGGTGTGCAGAAGGCCTCTTAAAGAGAGCAGAGTTTGGAGACTGGGGTGCAGTAGTACTGTTACAGAAAGCAGAGTGTGGAGACTTTTTTTCAAAAGGATCACACAGAGAGCAGAGTTTTAAGACTGAGGTGCAGAAAGACTTTTACAGAGAGTACATGTTGAAGACTGAGATGTAGAAAGACCATTGCAGAGAGCAGATGTTGGAGACTGAGGCACAGAAGGACTGCTGCGGAGTGCAGAGGTTGGAACCTTGGGTGTAGATTGACTGTTGCAGAGAGCAGAGGTTGGAGATTGGGGTGCAGAAGGACTGTTGCAGCGAGCAGAATTTGGAGACTGAGGTGCAGAAGGACTGTACAGAGAGCAGACGTTGGAGAAGAAGTACAGAAAAACTGATACAGAAAGCAGGGGTTGGAGACTGGTGTGCAGAAGGACAGTTACAGAGAGAAGAGTTTGGAAACTGGAGTACAGAAGGACTGTTAAATAGAGCAGAGGTTGAAGACTGGGGTGGAGAAGGACTTTTGCAGAGATCAGATGTTAAAGACTGGTATAGAAGGACTGTTGCATAGAGGAGGTTGGAGACTGGTGTGCAGAAGGACTGTTGCAGAGAGTAGGGTTTGGAGACTGGGGTGCAGAAGAACTGCTGCGGAGAAAAGACGTTAGAGATCGGGGTGGAGAAGGACTGTTGCTGAGAGCAGAATTTGGAGACAGAGGTGCAGAAAAACTGTTACAGAGAGCAGTGGTTAGAGACTTGAGTGCAGAAGTTCTGATACAGAAAGCAGAGATTGGAGACTGGGGTTCAGAAGGACTGTTGTAGATAGCAGATGTTGGAGACTGGGGTGGAGAAAGACTGTTGCAGAGAGTAGCATTTGGAGATTAAGGTGCAACAGGACTGTTGCAGACAGCAGAGGTTGGAGACTGAAGTGGAGAAGGACTGTTACTTAGAGCAGAGGTTGGAGACTGGAGTGCAGAAGGACTGATACAGAAAGCAGAGGTTGGAGACTGGGGTGCAGAAGGACAAATGCAGAGAGCAGAGGTTAGGGACTGTGTTGCAAAAGGATCTTACTGAGAGCAGATGTTGGAAACTGAGGTGAAGAAGGACTGTTGCAGAGAGCAGAGGTTGGAGACTGGGGTGCAGCAGGACTGTTTCAGAGAGCAGAGGTTGGAGTCTGAGGTGCAGAAGGACTGATACAGAATGCAGAGTTTGGAATCTGGGGTGCAGAAGAACCATTACAGAGATCAGAGGTTGGAGACTACAGTACAGAAGGACTGTTACAGTGAGCAGAGTTTGGAGAGTGAAGTGTAGAAGTACTGTTACAGAGAGAAGAGTTTGGAGTATGGGGTGCAGAATAAGTGTTGTAGAGAACAGAGTTTGGAGACTCGGGTTCAGAAGGACCATTGTAGAAAGCAGAGGATGGAGACTGGGTTTCAGAAGGATCTTACAGAGAGAAGAGGTTGGACACTGAGGTGCAAGAGGACAGTTACGGAGAGCAGAGGTTGGAGACTGCAGTACAGAGAGACTGTTAAACAGAGCAGAGGTTGGAGAGTGGTGTGCAGAAGGACAGTTACAGAGATCACAGTTTTGAGACTGGGGTGAAGAAGAAATGTTGCAGAGATTAGAAGTTGGAGACTGGAGTGTAGAAGGACTTTTGCAGAGAGAAGAGGTTGGAGACTGATGTGCAGAAGGACAGTTACAGAGAGCAGAGTTTGGAGAATGCGGAACAGAAAGACTGTTACAGAGACTAGAGGTTTGAAACTGGAGTGCAAAAGGTCTGTTGCACAGAGCAGTTGTTGAAGACTGAGGTGTATAAAAACTGTTACAGAGAGCAGTGTTTGGAGACTGGGGTGCAGAAGGACTGATTCTGAGAGCAGAGTTTGGAGACTGGGGACCAGAACGATCTTACAGAGAGAAAATTTTGGAGACTGGGGTGCAGAAGGCTTGTTGCAGAGAGTAGATTATGGAGACTGGTGTATAGAATGACTATTCTAGAGAGCAGAGTTTTGAGACTGGGGTTCAGAAGGACTGTTGCAGAGAGCAGTTGTTGAAGACTGAGGTGCAGAAGGACTGTTACAGACAGCAGAGTTTGAAGACTGAGGTGCAGAAGGATCATTGTAGAGCACAGAATTTTGAGACTGAGGTGCAGAAGGATTGTTGCAGAGAGCAGTGTTTGGAGACTTGGGTGCAGAAGGACTGTTTCAGAGAGCAGAGTTTGGAGACTGGGGTGCAAAAGGATCATTTCAAAGCAAAGAATTTTCAGACTGAGGTGCAGAAGGACTGTTGCAGAGAGCAGAGTTTGGAGACTGAGGTGCAGAAAGACTGTTACAGACAGCAGAGTTTGGAGACTGGGGTGCACAGGGACCATTGCAGAGATCAGAGTTTGGTAACTGAGGTGAAGGAGAATTGTTAAGGAAAACATTAGTTGGAAACTGGGGTGTAGAAGGACTGTTGCAGAAAGCAGAGTTCGAAGACTGGGGTTTAGATGGACTGTTGCAGAGAGCAGAGGGTGGAGACTGGGGTGCAGAAAGACTGTAACATAGAGCAGAGTTTGGAGACAGCTTTACAGAAGGATCTTACAGAGAGCAGAGGTTCGAGACTGAGGTGCAAAAAGACTATTACAGAGAGCAGAGTTTGAGACTGGGGTGCAGAAGGATCGTTGCAGAGAACAGCGTTTTCAGACTGAGATGCAGAACTGTTGCAGAGAGCAGAGGTTGGAGATAGGGGTGCAGAAGGACTGTTACATAGAGCAGATGTTGGATACTGGGGTACAGAGGGATTGTTGTAGAGAGCAGAGTTTGGAGACTGGGGTGCAGAAGGGCTGTTGGATACAGCAGACGTTAGAAACTGGTGTGCAGAAAGATAGTTGCAGACAGCAGAGGTTTGAGACTGGGGTGCAGAAGGACTGTTACAGAGAGCAGAGTTTCGAGACTGAGGTGCAGAAGGATCGTTGCAAAGAGCAAAGGTTGAAGACTGGGGTGCAGAAGAACTCCTATAGAGAGCAGAGTTTTTAGACAAAGTTGCACAAGGATCTTACAGAGAGCAGAGTTGTAGACCCATGTGCTTCAGGACTGTTAAAGAGAGCAGAGGTTGGAGACTGGGGTGCAGAAGGATCGTTTTAGAGAACAGAGTTTTCAGACTGAGGTGCAGAAGGTCTTTTGCGAAGAGCACATCTAGGAGAGTGGGGTGCTGAAACACTGTTGCAAAGAGCAGAGTTTGGGGACTGGGCTGCAGAAGGATTGTTATAAAGAACAGTGGTAAGAGACTGCGGTGCAGTATGCCTATTACGGAGAGCAGAGTTTGGAGAAGGGGTTCAGAAGTACATTTACAGAGAGTAGATTTTGGAGACTGTGGTGTCGAAGGACCGTTGCAGAGAGCAGAGGTTAAAGACTGAGGTGCAGAAGGATTGTTACAGAGAGCAGAGTTAGGAGACTGGGTTGCAGAGGGACTGTTGCAGAGAGCAGAGGCTTGACACTGGGGTGTAGAAGATCTGCTGCGGAGAGCACAGGTTGGAGATTGGGTTGTAGAAGGACTGTTGCAGAGAGCAGAATTTGGAGACTGCGTTACAGTAGGACTTTTAAATAGGCAGAGGTTGGAGATTTGGTACAGAAGGACTGTTGCAGAGAGCAGATGTTGCAGACTGGGGAGCAGAAGGATTGTTGCAGAGAGCAAAGTTTGTAGACTGAGGTACAGAAGCACTGTTACAGAGAGCACAGTTTGGAGAATGGGGTCCAAAAAGCCTGTTACAGAGAGCAGAGGTTGGAGACTGGGGTGCAGAAAAACTGTTACAGAAAGCAGGTTTTAGAGACAGGGTTGCAGAAAAATCTTACGGAGAGCAGAGTTTGGAGACTGAGGTACAATAGGACTCTTACCGAGAGCAGAGGTTGGAGACTGGGGTGCAGAAGGGTCGTTGCAGAGAACAGAGTTTTCAGACTGAGGTGCAGAAGGACTGTTGCAGAGAGTAGAGTTTGGAGACTGAGGTGCAGAATAACTGTTACAGAGAGCAGAGGTTGGAGAGTGGGGTGCAGAAGGACCATTAGAGAGAGCAGATTTTGGAGACTGCACTACAAACGGACTTTTACAAAGAGCAGAATTTGGAGATTGGGGTGGAGAAGGACTTTTGCAGAGAGCAGAGGATGGAGACTGGGGTTCAGAAGGATCGTTGTAGAGAGCAGAGAATTGAGACTGGGGTGCAAAAGGACTGTTACAGAGAACATAGTTTGGAGAAGGGGTGCAGAAGGACTGTTACAGAGGGCAGAGTTTGGAGACTGGGTTGCAGAAAAATTATACAAAGAGGAAATGTTGGAGACTGAGGTGCAGAAGGACTGTTACAGCGAGTAGAGGTTAGAGACTGAGGTGCAGACGGAATGTTGCAGGGAGTAGATATTTGAGACTTTGGTGCAGGAGGACTGTGGCAGAGAGCAGAGTTTTGAGACTGAGGTTAAGAAAAACTGTTACAGAGAGCAGAGGTTGGAGACTGGGGTGCAGAAGGACTTATACAGAAAGCAGAGGTTAGAGACGGGGTGCAGAAGGACTGTTACAGAGAGCAGATTTTGGAGACTGCACTACAAGCGGACTGTTTCAGAGAGCAGAGGTTGTACACTGGGGTAGAGAAGGACTGTTTCAGAGTGCAGAGTTTGGAGACTGGGGTGCACAAGGATCGTTGCAGAGAGTAGAAGTTGGAGACTGTGGTGCAGAAGGATTGTTGCATAGAGCAGTGGTTGGAGACTGCGGTGCTGAAGGACTCTTGCAGACACCAGAGGTTGGAGAATGGGTTGCAGAAGGACCGTTGCAGAGAGCAGAGTTTGAAGACTGTGGTACAGAAGGACTGTTACAGAGAGCAGAGGTTGGAGACTGCGGTACAGAAGGACTGTTAAAGAGAGCAGAGGTTTGACACTGGGGAGCAGAAGGACTGTTACTGAGAACAGAGTTTGAGACTGGGGACCAGAAGGAATGTTACAGAGAGCAGACTTTCTAAACTGGGGTGCAGAAAGATCTTACAGAGAGCAGAGTTTAGATACGGGGGTGCAGAAGGACTGTTACAGAGAGCATAGGTTGGAGACTGAGGTGCAGAATTACTGTTACAGAAAGCAAAGTTTTGATACTGGGGTGCACAAAAATTGTTGCAGAGAGAAGACTTTTCAGACTGAGTTAAAGATGGACTGTTGCAGAGAGCAGATGTTGGAGACTGGGTGCAGAAGGATCGTTGCAGAGAGCAGAGGTTGGAGACTGGGGTGCAGAAGGACTTTGACAGAGAGCAGAGGTTGGAGACTGGGGTGAAGAAGGACCATTGCAGAGATCAGAGTTTGGGAACTGAGGTTAAGAAGGATTGTTTCAGAGAACAGATGTTGGAGACTGTGGTGCAGAAGGACTGTTGCAGAGAGCAGAGTTTGGAGACTGGGGTGCAGAAAGACTGTTACAATGAGCATAGTTTGGAGACACGGTTGCAGAAACATCTTAAAGAGAGAAGAGTTTAAAGAGAGAGGTGCAACAGGACTGTTACAGAGAGCAGAGTTTGGAAACTGGGGTGCAGAAGGATCTTTGCAGAAGGCAGAGTTTGGAGACTGGGTTGCAGAAGGATCTTACAGAGATCAGAGGTGGAAGACTGAGGTGCAGAAGGAATGTTACAGAGAGTAGAGTTTGCAGACTGAGGTTTAAAAGGACCATTGCAGATAGCAGACGTTGAAGACTGAGGTGCAGAAAGATTGTAACAGATAGCAAAGGCTGGAGACTGGGGAGCAGAAAGACTTTTGCAGATAGCAGAGTTTGGAGACTGGGGTGTAGAAGGACTGTTTCAGGTAGCAGGTGTTGGAGACTTGGGTGCAGAAGGACTGTTGCAGAGAGATGAGTTTGGAGACTGAGGAGCAGAATGACTGTTACAGAGAAAAGAGGTTAAAGACTGGGGTGCAGAAGGACTGATACAGAAAGCAGAGGTTGGAGACTGGGGTGCAAACGAACTGTTACCGAAAAGAATTTTTGGAGACAGTAATACAGGAGGACTGTTACAGAGAGCAGAGGTTGGAGACTGGGGTGGAGAAGAACTGTTTCAGAGTGCAGATTTTGGAGACTGGGGTGGAGAAGACCTGTTTAAGAGTGCAGATGTTGGAGACTTGGGTGGAGAAGAAATCTTGAAGAGAGCATAGGTTGGAGAATCATTTGCAGAAGAACTTTCGCACGGAGCAGAGGTTGGAGACTGAGGTGCAGAAAGAATGTTACAGAGAGCAAAGTTTGGAGACTGGGGTGCAATTACTGATACAGAAAGCAGAGGTTGGAGACTGGGGTGCAGAAGGACCGTTACAGAGAGCAGAGTTTGGAGACTAGGGTACAGTTGGACTGTTGCAGAGAGCAGATGTTGGAGACTGTTTTTCAGAAGGACTTTTGCAGAGAGCAGAGGTTAGAGAATGAGGTGCAGAAGTAAGGTTGCAGAAAGCAGAGGTTGGAGCAGAGGTGCAGAAAGACTGTTACAGAGAGCCGAGGTTGGAAACAGTGGTACAGAAGGACTGATACAGAAAGCAGAGTTTTGAGACTGGAGTGCAGAAGGACCGTTACAGAGAGCAGAGGTTTGAGACTGGGGAGCAGATGGACTGCTGCAGAGAACAGAGTTTGGAGACTGGAGTGCAGCAGGACCGGTGCAGAATGCTTAGGTTGGAGCCTGGGGTGTAGTAGGAATGTTACAGAGAAAAGAGTTTTTAAATGATGTGCAGAAGGTTCTGACAGAAAGCAGAGGTTGGAGACAGGCGTGCATAAGGACTGTTCAGGACCTGAGACGTTGGAGACTGGCGTGCAGACAATCGTTGCAGAGAGCAGAGGTTGGAGACTGGGGTGCAGAAAGAGTTTAGTAGAGAGTAGACCTTGGAGAATGGGGTGCAGAAGGATCGGTGCAGACAGCAGAGGTTTGAGACTGGGGTACAGAAGGACTTTTACAGAGAGTAGAGCTGGAGACTGAGGTGCAGAAAGACCGTAGCAGAGATCAGAGTTTGGAGACTGACTTACAAAAACACTGTTACAGAGAGTAGAGGTTGGAGATTGGGGTGCAAAAGGTCTGTTATAGAGAGCAGAGTTTGGAGACTGGGGTTCATAAGAACTGTTACAGAGAGCAGAGTATTTAGACAAGTTGCAGAAGGATTTTAGGAAGAGCAGAGATTTTAGACCGAGGTGTAGCAGGACTGGTACAGAGAGCACATGTTGGAGACTGAGGTAAAGAAGGACTGTTACAGAGAGTAGAGGTTGGAGACTGAGGTGCAGAAGGATCGTTGCAGAGAACAGATTTTTAAGACAGGTGCAGAAGGACTGTTTCAGAGAGCACATGTTGGAGACTGGGGTGCAGACAGACTGTTGCAGAGTGAAGAGGGTAAACACTGGGGTGGAGAAGGATTGTTATAGAAAACAGACTTTGGAGACTGGGGTCTAGAAGGCCTGTTACGGAGAAGAGAGTTTGGATAAGGGGTGCAGAAGGAATGTTAAAGGGGGCAGAGATGGGAGACTGGGTTCCAGAAAGATCTTACAGAGAGCAGACGTTGGAGACTGAGGTGGAGAAGGACTGTTTAAGAGAGTAGAGGTGTGAGACTGAGATGCAGTAGGATTGTTACAGAGAGCATAGTTTGGAGACTGGGGTGCAGAAGGACTGTTGCAGATAGCAGAGTTTGGAGACTGGGGTGTAGATGGACTGTTGCAGGGACGAGAAGTTGGAGACTTGGGTGCTGAAGGACTTTTGCAGAGAGCATAGGTAGGAGATTGAGATCCAGAAGGACTGTTAGAGAGAGCAGAGTTTGGAGATTGGGTGCAGAAGGACTGATACATAAAGCAGAGTTTTGAGACTGGGTTGCAGAAGGACCGTTACAGAGAGCAGAGTTTGGAGTCTGCTGTACAGAAGGACTGTTACAGATTGCAGAGTTTGGAGACTGGCGTGGAGAAGGACTGTTTCAGAGAGTAGATGATGGAGACTGGGGTGCAGAATAACTGTTGCATTGAACAGATGTTAAAGACTAAGGTGCAGAAGGAATGTTGCAGAGAGCAGAGTTTGGAGACTGAGTTGCTGAAGGACTGTTGCAGACAACAGAGGTTGGAGACTGCGGTGCAGAAGGACCGTTGAAGAGAGCAGATCATGGTGACTATGTTGCAGAAGGATTCTTACAGAGAGCAGAGGTTGGAAACTGTGGTGCAGAAGGCCTGTTACAGAGATCAGAGTTTGGAGACTGGGGTGCAGAAAGATCTTACAGAGAGCAGAGTTTGGAGACTGGGGGTCACACGAACTGTTGCACAGAGCAGAGGTTGGATACTGGGTTGGAGAAGGATCGTTGTAGAGAGAAGACTTTGGAGACAGGGACGCAGAAATCCTATTCCACAGAGAAGAGTTTGGAGACTAAGGTGCAGAAGGCCTTTAACAGTGAGCAGAGGTTGGAGACTGGGGTGCAGAAGGACTATTACAGAGAGTAGAGGCTCGAGACTGGGGTGCAGAAGGACTGTTGCAGAGAACACAGGTTGGAGACTGGCGTGCAGAAGGACAGTGGCATAGAGCAGATTTTGGAGCCTGGGGTGAAAAAAAATATTACAGAGAGCAGAGTTTGGAAACTAGGGTGCAGAAGGATCTTACAGAGAGCAGAGATTGAAGACTGGGGTGCAGAAGGACTGTTACAGAGAGCAGAGGTGAAAGACTGAGATGCAAAAGGACTGTTACAGAAAGCAGATTTTGGAGACTGGGGTGTAGAAGAATAGTTGCAGAGAGAAGACTTTTCAGACTGAGGTGAAGAAGGACTGTTTCAGAGAGCAGATGTTGGAGACTGGGGTGTAGAAAGACTTTTGCAGAGAGCAGAGGTTGGAGACTGTGTTGCAAAAGAATTGTTGCAGAGAGCAGAGGTTGGAGACTGGTGTGCAAAACGATTGTTACAGAGAGGAGAGGTTGGAAAATGGGGTGCAGAAGGACGATTGCAGAAAGCAGAATTTGGGGACTGAGATGCAAAGGATTGTTACAGAGAACAGAAATTGGAGGACTGTTGCAGCGAGCAGAGGTTGGACACTGTGGTGCAGAAATATCATTGCAGAGAGCAGAGATTGGAGACCTTGGTGCAGACGGACTGTTACATTTAGCAGAGTTTGAAGACTGGGTAGCAGAAGGATCTTACAGAGAGCTAGGTTAGAGACTGAGGTGCAGAAGCACTTTTACAGAGAGTAGAGATTGGATTTTGAGGTGCACAAGGACCGTTGCAGAGAGCACAGGTTGGAGAATGAGGTGCAGAAGAATTGATACAGAGGGAAGAGTTTGGAGACTGGGGTGCAGAAAGACTGTTGCAGAGTAGATGTTTTAGACTGGGGTGTAGAAGGACTGTTGCAGAGAGTAGAGTTGGGAGATTGGGGTGCAGAAAGATTGAAGCAGAGAGCAGAGGTTGTAGACTAAGGTGCAGAAGGATAGTTACACAGAGCAGAGATTGGAGACTGGGGTGCAGAAGGACTGATACAGAAAGCAGAGTTTGGAGACTCAGGTGCAGAAGGACCGTTACAGAGAGCAGAGGTTGGAGACTGCAGTACAGAAGAACTTATACAGAGAGTAGAGGTTGGAGACTGGGGTGCAGAAGGATCATTGAAGGGAGCAGAGTTTGGAGACTGAGAAGCAGAAGGATCCATGCAGAGAGCAGAGGAGGAGACTGGGGTGCAGAAGGACTGTTACAGAGAGGAGAGGTTAAAGAATGTGGTGCAGGAGGATCTTTCAGAGAACTGAGGTTGGGGACTGGGGTGTAGAAGGACTGTTGTGAACAGCAGACTTTGGAGACAGGGGTTCAGAAGGATCGTTGCAGAGAGCAGAGGTTTCAGACTGAGGTTCAGAGGGACTGTAGCAGAGAGCAGATATTGGAGACTTGGGTGCAAAAGGGCTGTTGCAGAGAGCGGACGTTGTAGACTGGGTTTAAGAAGGATCCTTGCACAGAGCAGAAGTTGGAGACTGGGGAGCAGAAAGACTCTTACAAAGAGCAGAAGTTGGAGACTGGGGTGCAGAAGGACAGTTACAGATAGCAGAGGTTGAAGCCTGGGGTGCAGAAGGTCTGATACAGAGAGCAGAGGTTTGCGACTGAGGTCCAGAAGGACTGTTACAGAGATCAGAGTGTGGAAACTGGGGTACAGAACGACTTTTGCAGAGAGCAGATGTTGGAGACTGAGGTTCAGAAGGATAGTTGCAGAGAGCAAAAGTTGGAGAGTGCGGTATAGAACGACTGTTACAGAGAGCAGAGGTTGGAGACTTGGGTGCAGAAAGACTGATGCAGAGAACAGGGGTTTAAGACTGGGGTGCAGAAGGCCTGTTACAGAGTGCAGAGGTTGGAGAGTGGGGTGCATAAGGCCTGTTAGTGAGAGCAGTGTTTGGACACTGGGGTGCAGAAGAACTGTTACAGATAGCACAGTTTTGAGACAGGGTTGCAGAGGATCTTAAAGAGAGCATTTTGGAGACTGAGGTTCAGAAGGACGGTTACAGAGAGCAAAGTTTGGAAACTGTGGTGGAGAAGGATTGTTTCAGAGAACAGAGGTTTCAGACTGAGGTGCAGAAAGACTGTAGCAGAGAGCAGATGTTGGATCCTGGGGTGCAGAAGGAATGTTTCAAAGAGCAGAGTTTGGAGACTGAGGTGCAGAAGGATCATTGCAGAGAGCACAGGTTGGATACTGGGGTGCAGAAGGCCTGTTACAGAGAGCAGAGTTTTGAGACTGGGGTGCAGAAGGACTGGTACAGAGAGCAGAGTTTGAAGAATGGGTTGCAGAAGGATCTTACAGAGAACAGAGTTTGGAGACTGAGGTGCAGAAGGACTTTTACAGAGCGTAGAGTTTGAAGAATTAGGAGTAGAAGAACTGTTGTAGACAGAAGAGGTTGGAGACTGAGGTCAAGAACGATTGTTACAGAGATCAGTGGGTGAAAACTGGGGAGCAGGAGGAGTGTTACAGAGAGCAGAGTTTGGAGATTGGGGTGCAGAAGAACTGTTACCGAGAGCAGAGGTTGGTGACTGGGGTGCAGAAAAACCGTTGGAGAGAGCAGAGCTTGGAACCTGGCAAAAAGAAGGGTCGTTGCAGAGATCAGATGTTTGAGACTGGGGTGCAGAAGGACTGTTAAAGAGAGCGGAGATTTGAGACTGAGGTGCATAAGGATAGTTTCAGAGAGAAGAGGTTGGAGACTGTGGTGCAGAAGGACGGTTATAGATTGCAGAACTTCGGGACTGAGGTGGAGAAGGACTTTTACAGAGAGGAGTAGTTGAAGACTGGGGTTCAAAATAATTCTTACATAGAGCAGATGATGAAGACTGGGGTGAAGTAGGAATTTTACATAGTGCAGAGTTCAGAGATTGGGGTTCGGAAGAAATGTTACAAGAGCAGAGGTTGGAGACTGGGGTGCAGAAGGCCTGTTACAGGGAACAGAGTTTAGAGACTGAGGTGAAGAAGAATTTTTAGAGAGCAGAGTTTGGACACTGTTGTTCAGATCTTTGAGACTGGGGTGCAGAAGGACTGTTGCAGAGAGCAGAGGTTGGAGACTGTGGTGAAGAAGTATTGTTGCAGAGAGCAGAGGTTGGAGACTGTGGTGAAGAAGGATCGCTGCAGAGAGCAGAGGTTGGAGACTGGGGTGCAGCAGGGCAGTTGCAGAGAGCACTGGTTGGAGACAGGGATGCAGAAGAAATGTTGCAGAGAAAAGAGGTTTGAGACTGGGGTGAAGAAAGAGTGTAGCAGAGAGCAGAGTTTGGAGACTGGGGTGCAGAAGGACCGATACAGAGAGCAGATGTTGGAGACTGGGGTGCAGAAGGACTGTTACAGAGAGCCGACGTTGGAGACTGAGGTGCAGAAGGATTGTTACAGAGAGCAGAGTTTGGATACTGGGGTGCAGTAGGACTGTTACAGAGAGCAGAGGTTGGAGACTGAAATGCAAAAGGATCATACAGAGAGCAGAATCTGGAGACTGTGGCTCATAAGGACTGTTGCAGAGAGCAGAGTTTAGAGTCTGAGGTCCAGAAGGATCCTTGCAGAGAGAAGTGGTTAGAGACTGGTGTTCGGAAGGACTGTTACAGAAAGTAGAGGTTGGCAAGTGGGGAACAGATGGACCGTTACAAAGAGAAGAGCTTGGAGACTGCGATACAAAAGGACTGTTACAGGGAGAAGAGATTGGAGACTGGGTAGAAAAAGGATCTTTGCAGAGAGCAGATGTTGGAGATTGGTGTGCAGAAGGACTGTCAGAGAAAGTAGAGGTTGGAGATTGAGTTGCAAAAGGATCCTTACAGAGAGCAGAGATTTGAAACTTAGGTGCAGAAGGATCGTTGCAGAGAGCAAAGCTTGGAGACTGAGGTGAAGAAGGATCATTTCAGAGAGCAAATGTAGGAGACTGGGGTCAGATAAACAGTTACAAAGAGCACAGTTTAGAGACTATGGTGCCGAAAAAATGTTGCAGAGTGCAGAGGTTGGAGACTGGGGTGCAGAAGGACTGTTGCAGAGAGCAGAGGATGGAGACTGAGGTGCGGAAGGACTGATACAGAAAGCAGACATTGGAGACTGGGGTTCAAAAAGACCATTATAGAGAGCAGAGGTTAGAGAGTGCGGTACAATAGGATTGTTACACAGAGCAGTGGTTGGAGACTTGGGTGCAGAAGGACTGTTACAGAGAGCAGAGTTTGAAGAATGGGTTGCAGTAGGATCTTAGCGAGAGCAGACTTTGGAGACAGAGGTGCAGAAGGACATTTACAGAGATTAGAGTTTGGGAACTTATGAGCAGAAGGAAGGTGTAGAGAGCAGAGGTTGGAGACTGAGGTCCAGAAGGATTGTTACAGAGATCAGAGTGTGGAGACTGGGTGCAGAAGGAGTTTACATAGAGCAGAGATTGAAGATTGGGGTGCAAAAGAATTGTTACCGAGAGCAGAGGTTGGAGTCTGTGGTGCAGAAGGACTGTTGCAGAGAGCAGAGTATTGAGACTAATGTGCAGAAGGACTGTTACACAGAGCAAAGATCAGAATCTGGGGTGAAGAAGGACCATTGCAGAGAGCAAAATTTGGAACCTGTGGAGAAGAATGATCGATGCAGAGAGCAGATGTCGGATATTGGGTTGCAGAAAGATTGTTACAGAGATAGGAGTTTAGAGACTGAGGTGCAGAAGGTTCGTTTCAGAGAGCAGAGGTTGAAGACTGCAGTGCAGAAGGACCGTTACCGTTTTTGCAAAACTTGGAGATTGAGGTGGAGAAGGATCGTTGCATGCAGATGTTGAAGACTGAGGTGCAGAAAGATCGCTACAGAGAGCAGAGGTTGAAGACTGGGTTGCAGCAGGACAGTTACAAAAAACACAGGTTGGAGAATGGGGTGCACAAGAAATAATGCAGATAGCAGAGGTTGGAGACTGGGGTGCAGAAGGACTGTTGCAGAGAGCAGACGTTGGAGACTCAGATGCAGAAGGATCATTGCAGAGAGCAGTGGTTCGAGACTGGGGTGTAGAAGGACTGTTGCAGAGAGCAGAGTTTGGAGACTTAGGTGCAGAAGGACTGTTACAGAGAACAGAGGTTGGAGACTGGGGTGCAGAGTAACTGATATGGAAAGTAGAGTTTGGAGACTTGGGTGCAGAAGGACCGTTACAGACAGCAGAGGTTGGAGACTGCGGTACAGAAGAACTGTTACAGAGAGCAGAGTTTGGAGCCTCGGGTGCTAAGGACTGTTGCAAAGAACAGAGGTTGGAAACTGGGGTATAGAATGACTATTACTGAGAGGAGAGGTTGGAGAAATGAATCCAAAAAGATCTTACAGAGAGCAGAGTCTGGAGACTGGGGTGCAGAAGGACTGGAGACTGGAATGCAGAGAGCAGAGGTTGGATAATGAGGTGCCGAAGGATCTCTACAGAGAGCAGAGTTTGGAGACCGGGGTGCAGTAGGATAGTTACAGAGAGCACAGGTTGGAGACTGGGGTGCAGAAGAAATGTTGCAGAGAGCAGAGGTTGGAGACTGGGGTGCAGAAGAACTGTAGCAAAGAAAAGAAATTGGAGACTGGGGTGTAGAAAGACTGTTGCAGAGAGCAGACGTTGGAGACTGAGATGCAAAAGGATGATTGCAGAGAGCAGATGTTGGAGAGTGGTGTGTAGAAGGACTTTTGCAGAGAGAAGAGGTTGGAGACTGGGGTGCAGAAGGACTGTTACACAGAGCAGAGGTTTTATACTGCGGTGCAGAATAACTGATATGGAAAGAAGATTTCAGAGACTGGGGTGAAAAAGGACTGTTACACAGAGCAGAGTTTGTAGCCTGGGTGCAGAAGGACTGCTGCAGAGAACAGAGGTTGGATACTTGGATGCAGAAGGGCCGTTGCAGAGAGATGAGTTTGGAGACTGAGGTGCATAATGACTGTTACAGAGAGCAAAGTTTGGAGAACGGGGTGCAGAAGAATCTTACAGAGAGCAGAGGTTTGAGACTGGTGTGCAGAAGGACTGTTGCAGAGAGCAGAGGTTGGAGACTCAGGTGCAGAAGAATTGTTGCAGAGAGAAGAGGTTAGAGACTGGAGTGCAGAAGGCCTGTTACGGAGAGCAGACTTTCGAGACTGAGTTTCAGAAGTCCTGTTACAGAGAGAAGATGATGGAGACTGGGGTGCAGAAGGATTGTTACAGATGGCACAGTTTGGAGACTGGTTGTTTAGAAGGATTGTTGCAGAGAGCAGAGGTTTCAGACTGAGGCTTAGAATGACTGTTACAGAGAGCAGAGATTGGAGTCTGAGGTGCAGAAGGACTGTTTTAGAAAGCAGAGGTTGGCAATTGGGGTGCAGAAGGTTGGAGACTGCGGTTCAGAAGGACTGTTACAGAGAGTAGAGTTTGGAGACTGGGGTGCAGAAGGACTGTTACAGAGAACAGACGTTGAAGAGAGAGGTGCAGAAGGATTGTTAGAGAGAGTAGGGATTGGAGACTGGGGTGTAAAAGGACAATTACAGAGAGCAAAGGATGGAGACTGAGGTGCAGAATGACTATTACAGAGAGCAGAGTTTGGAGACTGGGTAGAGGAAGGATCGTTGCAGAGAGCAGATTTTGGAGACTAGGGTGCAGAAGGACTGTTACAAAGAGCACAGGTTGGAGACTGGGGGTGCAGAAGAAATGTTGCAGAGAAAAGAGTTTGGTGATTTGGGTGCAGAAGGACTGATACAGAGAGCAGAGGTTGGAGACTGGGGTTCAGAAGGATCGTTGCAAAGAGCAGAGGATGGAGACTGGGGTGCAGATGTACTGTAGCAGAGAGCAGAGGTTGGAGATTGGGTGCAGAAGGACAGTTGCAGAGAAGAGTGTGTGAAGACTGGGGTGCAGAACAACCGTTGCAAAGAGCAGAGGTTGGAGACTGAGGTGCAGAAGGTATGTTACAGAGAGCAGAGTTGGAGACTGGGGTGCAGAAAGACTGTTTCAGAAAACAGAGGTTGGAGACAGGTGGAGAAGGACTGTTGAAGAGAGCAGATGTTGGAGACTGGGGTGCAGAAGGACTGTTGCAGAGAGCAGAGATTGCAGACTGGAGTGAAGAAAGACTATTGCAGAGAGCAGAGGTTGCAGAGTGAGATACAGAAGGACTGTTACAGAGAGCAGAGTTTGGAGAATGTGGGGCAGAAGGACTGATACAGAAAGCAGAGGTTGGAGACTGGCTTCAGAAGGACCCTTACAGAGAACAGAGGTTGGAGACTGCGGTACAGAAGGACTGTTACAGAGGGCAGAGGTTGGAGACTGGGGTGCAGAATAAGTGTTGTAGAAAACAGAGGTTGGAGACTGGGTTGCAGAAGGACCATTGCAGAAAGCAGAGGTTGGAGATTGGGGCACAGAAGTTCTGTTGAAGAGAGCAGAGGTTGGAGTCTGAGGTGCAGAAGGACTGTTACAGAAAGTAAAGGTTCGAGACCAGGGTGTAGAAGGACTGATACAGAAAGGAGAGTTTGGAAACTGGGGTGCAGAAGGACCATTACAGAGAGCAGAGGTTGGAGACTGCAGTACAGAAGTACTGTTACAGAGAGCAGAGGTTTGAAACTGCGGTGGAAAAGGAGTGTTGCAGAGAGCATATTTTGGAGACTGGGGTGAGGAAGGACTGTTGCAGAGAGAAATGGTTGAAGACTGTGTTGCAGAAGAACTGATGCAGAGAGCAGAGGTTGCAGAGTGAGGTTAAGAAGGACTGTTACAGAGAGCAGAGTTTGGAGACTGTGGTGAAGAAAGACTGATACAGAAACAGAGGTTTGAGACTGGGGTGCAGAAGTACTCTTATGGAGAACAGAGGTTGAAGACCGCGGTACAAAAGAACTGTTGTAGAGAACAGGTTGGAGACTGTTGTGCAGAAGGAATGTTACAGAGAGCAGCGTTTGGAAACTGGGGTGCAGAAGGATCTTACAGAGAGGAAAGTTTGGAGACTTGAGTGCAGAAGGAATTTGAGAGAGAGGAGTCGTTGGAGACTGGGGTGAAGAAGGATAGTTGCAGAGAGTAGATTATGGAGACTAGGGTATTAAAGGACTGTTCTAGAGAGCAGAGGTTTGAGACTGGGCTGCAGAAGGACTCTTGCAGATAGTAGTTGTTGAAGACTGGTGTGCAGAAAAACTGTTACAGGAAGCAGTGTTTGGAGACTGGGGTGCAGGACTGATACTGAGAGCAGAGGTTGGAGACTGGGGTGCAGAAGGACTGTTAAAGAGAGCAGTGTTTAGAGACTTGGGTGCAGAACGCAAGTTACAGAGAGGAGAGGTTGTAGACTGGGTCCAGAATGCCTCTTACAGAGAACAGGAGTTGGAGACTGATGTGCAGAAGGACTTTTACAGAGAGCAGAGTTTGGAGACTGGGGTGCAGAAAGACTTTTGCAGAGTGCAGTGTTTGTAGACTGGGGTGCATAAGGACTGTTACAGAGGGCAGAGGATGGAGACTGGGTTGCAGAAAGACTGATACAGAAAGCAGAGGTTGGAGATGGGGTGCAGAAGGACTGTTGCAGAGGGCAGAGGTTGGAGACTGCGGTACAGAAAAACTGTTACAGAGAGCAGAGGTTGGAGACTGGGGTGCACAATAAATGTTGTAGAGAACAGGTTGGAGACTCTGGTGCTGAAGGACCATTGCAGAAAGCATATGTTGGAGACTGGGTTTCAGAAGGATATTACAGAGAGCAGAGTTTGGACACTGAGGTGCAGAAGGAGTGTTGCAGAGAGCAGAGGTTCGAGATTGGGCGCAGAAGAACTGTTGCAGAGAGCAGAGGTTGGAGTCTGAGGTGCAGAAGGACTGTTACAGAGAGCAGAGTTTGGTGACTTCGGAGGAAAAGTACTGTTGCAGAGAGCAGATTTTAGAGACTGGGGTGAGGAAGGATTGTTGCAGAGAGCAGAGGTTGAAGACTGGGGTGCAGAAAGACTGTTTCAGAGAGCAGAGGTTGGAGACTGGGGTGCAGAAGGACCCATACAGAGACAGAGGTTGAAGACTGCGGTACAGAAGAACTGTTGTAGAGAACAAGGTTGGAGATTGGGGTTCAGAGGGACCATTGCAGAGAGTAAACTTTGGGAGAATGGGGTGCAGAAGGAATGTTACAGAGAGCAGTTTTTAAACTAGGGTGCAAAAAGGATCTTACAGAGAGGAAAGTTTGGAGACTGGGTTTCACAAGAATTGTTGCAGAGAGCAGAGATTGGAGACTGGGGTAAAGAATGATCGTTGAAGAGAGTAGGTTATGAAGACTGGGGTATAGAAAAACTGTTCTACAGAGCAGAGGTTGGAGACTGGGGTGCAGAAAGACTGTTTCAGAGAGCAGTTGTTGAAGAGTGAGGTGCAGAAAACTGTTACAGAGAGCATGTTTAAAGACTAAGTTGCAGGACTGATACTGAGAGCAGAGTTTTGAAGACTGGGGTGCAGAAGGATCTTACAGAGAGCAGAGTTTGGAGACTGAGGTGCAGGAGGGCTGTTCCAGAGAGCAGAGGTTGGAGATAGGGGTGCAGAAGGACTGTTAAAGAGAGCAGAGTTCAGAGATTTGGGTGCAGAAGGCCTGTTACAGAGAGCAGAGGATGGAGACTGAGGTGCAGAAGGACTGTTACAGAGATAGATGTTGAATACTTAGGTGCAAAAAGACCATTGCAGAGAGCAATGTTGGAGACTAAGGTGCAGAATGACTGTTGCGGAGTGGCAGATGTTTGAGACTTGGGTGTAAAAGGACTGTTGAAGTCAGCAGAGGTTTGGGATTGGGGTGCCAAAGGACCTTTGCAGAGAGCAGAATTTGGAGACTGAGGTGCAGATGGACTGTTACAGAGAGCAGAGGTTGGAGACTTGAGTGCAGAAGGACTGATATAGAAAGCAGTGGTTGGAGACTGGGGTTCAGAAGGACAATTATAGAGAGAATAGTTTGGAAACTGCAGTACAGAAGAACTGTTACAGAGAGTAGAGGTTGGAGACTGGGGTGGAAAAGGACTGTTGCAGAGATCTATGTTAAAGACTGGGGTGCAGAAGGACTGTTGTAGTGAGAAGGTTGGAGACTTGGGTGCAGAAAGAGTGTTGCAAAGAGTAGGGGTTGGAGATTGCGGTGCAGAAGACTGAGGTGAAGAAGAACTGTTAGAGACAACAGAGTTTGGAGACAAGGGTGCAGAAGGACCGTTGCAGAGAGCAGAGGTTGGAGACTCAGGTGCAGAAGGATTGTTACAGAGAGCAGAGGTTGGAGACTGGGGTGCAGCAGGACTGTTGCAGAATGCAGAGGTTAAAGACTGGGGTGTGGAAAACTGTTGCAGAGAACAGAGTTTGGAGACTGGGGTGAAGAAGGACCGTTGCTGAGAGCAGCGGTTTTAGACTGACGTGAAGAAAAATTGTTACAGAGAGCAGAGGTTGGAGACTGAGGTGCTGAAGATCTGTTACAGAGAGCAGAGGTTGGAGACTGGGGTTCAGATGGATCTTACAGAGAGCAGAGATTGGAGACTGGGGTGCAGAAGGACTGTTATAGAAAGCAGAGTTTGGAGACTTGGGTGCAAAATGACTGTTGCAGAGAGCAGAGGTAGAAGCTGAGGTGCAGAAGGACTGTTGCAGAGAACAGAGGTTTGAGATGAGGTTCAGAAGGACTTTTACAGAGAGCAGAGTTTGGAGACTGGGGTGCAGAAGGACTGATATAGAAAGCAGAGTTTTGAGACTGCGGTGCAGAAGGACCGTTACAGAGAGCAGAGGTTGGAGACTGTGGTACAGAAGCACTTTTACAGAGAGCAGAGTTTGCACACTGGGGTGCAGAAGGATTATTGCAGACAACAAAGGTTGGAGACTGAGGTGTAGAAAGACCATTGCAGAGAGCAGAGTTTGGAGACTGATGAGCAGAAGGATTGTTACAGAGAGCAGAGTTTGGAGACTGGGGTACAGAAGGACTGTTTCAAAGAGCAGAGGTTGTAAACTGGGTGCAGAAGGATCTTACAGAGTGCAGACGTTGGAGACTGGGGTGTAGAAGGATCGTTGCAGAGACAATAGGTTGGATACTGTGGTGCTGAAGGCCTGTTACATAGAGCTGAGTTTGTAGACTGGGATGCAGGAGGCTTTTTACAGAGAGCAGAGTTTGGAGACTGGGGTGCAGGTGGACTGTTACAGAGAGCAGAGTTTGGATACTGGGTTGCAGAAGGATCTTATATAGAGCTGAGTTTGGAGACTGAGGTGAAGTAGGACTGTTACAGAGAGCAGAGGTTGAAGACTGGGGTGCAGAAGGATACTTGCAGAGAGCAGAGTTTTCAGACTGAGGTGCAGAAAGACTTTTGAGAGTGCAGACGTTAAAGACTGGGTTGCAGAAGGACGGTTGCAGTGAGGAGATGTTGGAGGCTGGAGTGCAGAAGGACTCTTACAGAGAGCAGAGGTTGAACAGCGGTGAAGAAGGATCTAACAGAGAGCAGAGGTTGGAGACTGAGGGGCAGAAGGACAGTTACAGAGAGTAAAGTTTAGAGACAGTTGTGTAGAAGGACTGTTGCAGAGAGTAGATGTTGGAGACTGGGGTGTAAAAGGACTGTTGCTGAGAGCAGAGGTTGGAAACTGGGATGAAGAAGGACTGTTGCAGAGAGCAGAGTTTGGAGACTGATGTGCAGATGGACCTTTTCACCAAGTAGAGTTTGGAGACTGGGGTGAGGAAGGACTGATACAGAAAGGAGACTTTTGAAACTGGGGTGCATAAGGGACCGTTACAGAGAGCAGAGTTTGGAGACTCAGGTGCAGAAGGACTGTTATAGGAAGCAGAGTTTGGAAATTGGAATGCAGAAGGACTGTTACAGAGAGAAGAGTTTGGACACTGCGGTATGAGACTGTTACCGAGAGAAGAGGTTGGAGACTGGGATGCAGAAGGACTCTTACATAGAGCACAGGTTGGAGACTGAGGTGCAGAAGGATAGATACAGAGAAAAGAGGTTGGAGACTGGGGTTCCGAAAGACTGATACAGAAAGCAGAGTTTGGAGACTGGGGTCCAGAAGGATCGTTGCAAAGAGCAGAGTTTGGAGACTGGGGTGCAGAAGGACTGTTCCAGAGAGCAGACGTTGGAGACTGGGATGCAGAAGGACTGTGGCAGAGAGCAGATTTTAGAGACTGAGGTGCAGAAGGACTGTTACACAGAGCAGAAGTTGGAGACTGAGCTGCAGAAGGACTGTTACAGAGAGCAGTGTTTAAAGACTGGGTTCAGAAGGACTGTTAACATAGAGCAGAGTTTGGAGACTGGGTTCAGATGGATGTTATAGAGAGCAGTTTTGAGACTGGGGTGCAAAAGGACTGTTGCAGACAGCAGATTATGGAGACTGGGGTGGAGAAGAATCGTTGAAGAGAGAAGAGGTTGGAGACTTGGGTGCAGAAGGCCTGTTACAGAGAGCAGCGTTTGGAGACTCAGTGGCAGAAGTCATGTTACAGACAGCAGAGTTTGGAGTCTGTTGTGCAGAAGGACTTTTACAAAGTGCAGAGTTTAAAGACTGGGTTGTAGAAGGATGTTACAAAGAACAGAGTTGGGAGAATAAGGTGCAGAAGGACTGTTACAGACAGCAGAAGTAGAAGACTGTGGTGCAGAAGGGTCGTTGCAGTGAGCACTTTTCAGAGTGAGGTGCAAAAGGACTGTTGCAGAGAGCAGGTATTGGAGAATGGGTTGTAGAAGGACTGTTGCAGAGAGCAGAGGTTGGAGACTGGGGTGCAGAAGGACGGTGGCAGAGAGCAGATTTTAGAGACTGGGGTGCAGAAGGACTGTTACACAGAGCAGAGGTTGAAGACTGAGCTGCAGAAGGACCTTTACAGAGTGCAGTGTTTGTAGACTGGGGTGCAGAAGGACTGTTACAGAGAGCAGAGTTTGGAGACTGGGGTTCAGATGGATTTTACAGAGAGCAGAGTTTTGAGATTGGGGTGCAAATGGACTCTTGCAGAGAGCAGAATCTGGAGACTGGGGTGGAGAAGATTCGTTGCAGAGAAAAGAGGTTGGAGACTGGGGTGCAGTAGGCCTGTTACAGAGAGCAGAGTTTGGACACTGGGTGGCAGAAGTCATGTTACCGAAAGCAGAGTTTGGAGACTGTTGTGCAGAAGGACTGTTACAGAGTGCAGAGTTTAAAGACTGGGTTGTGGAAGGATCTTACAAAGAGCAGAGTTGGGAGAATGAGGTGCAGAAGGATGGTTACAGAGAGCAGAAGTAGGAGACTGTGGTGCAGAAGGGTCGTTGCAGTTAGCAGACTTTTCAGAGTGAGGTGCAAAAGGACTGTTGCAAAGAGCAGATATTGGAGACTGGGTTGTAGAATGACTGGTTGCAGAGAAAAGAGGTTGGAGACTTTGGTGAAGAAAGATCGTTGCAGAGAGTAGAGGTTGAAAACCGAGGGGCAGAAGCACTGTTACAGAGAGCAGAGTTATAAACTGGGTTGCAGAAGGATTTTACAAAGACCAGAGGTTTCAGACAGGGTGCAGAAGGATTGTTACAGAGAGCAGAGTTTGGTGACTGTGGTCCAGAAAGACTCTTGCAGAGAGCAGACGTTGGAAACTGGGGTCCAGAAAGATCGTTGCAGAAAGTAGAGTTAAAGACTGGGGTGTAGAAGGACTCTTGCAGAGAGCAGATGTTGGAGACTGGGGTGCAGACGGACTGTTGAAGAGAGCAGAGGTTGGAGAGTGGGGTTCAGAAAGACTGTTGCAGAGAGCAGAGGTTGGAGAATGAGGTGCAGAAAAACTGTTACAGAGGGCAGAGGTTGGAGACTGGGGGTGCGGAAGGACTGTTACAGAGAGAAGAGGTTGAAGACTCGGGTTCAGATGGATCTTACAGAGAGCAGGTTTTGGAGACTGTGGTTCAAGAGGACTTTTGCAGAGAGCAGAGGTTGGAGACTGAGGTGCAGAAAGACTGTTACAGAGAGCAGAGGTTGGAGACTGCGGTGCAGAATGACAGTTACAGGGAGCAGAGGTTGGAAACTGGGGTGCAGAAGGACTGTTGCAGAGAACAGAGGTTGCCGACTGTGGTGCAAAAGGACTGTTGCAGAGAGCAGAGTTTTGAGACTGGTGTGGAGAAGAATCATTGCAGAGAGAAAAATTTGGAGACTTGGGTACAGAAGGTCTGTTACAGAGAGCAGTTGTTAAAGACTGGGTTGATGAAGGATCTTACAGAGAGCAGAGATTGTAGACTGAGTTGCAGGGGAACTGTTACCGAGAGCAGTGTTTGGAGACTGGGGTGCAGAAGGATTGTGCAGAGAGCCGAATTTTCAGACTGAGGTGCAGAATGACTGTTACACCGAGCATAGGTTGGAGACTGAGGTGTAGAAGGACTGCTGCAGAGAGCAGAGTTTGGAGACTCACGTGCAGAAGGACTGTTACAGGAAGCAGATTTGGGAAAATGGTTTTGCAGAAGGACCGTTAAGGAGAGCAGAGTTTGGAGACTGCAGTATAGGACTGTTACCGCGAGCAGAGGTTGGAGACTGGGGTGCAGAGGAACTCTTATATAGAGAATAGGTTGAGACTGAGGTGCAAAAGGATAGATACAGAGAACAGAGGTTGGAGAGTGCTGTTCAGACAGACTGATCACAAAGCAGAGTTTGGAGACTGGGGTGTAAAAGAACCATTACGAAGAGCAGAAGTTGGAGACTCTGGTACAGAAGGACTGCTACAAAGAGCAGTTCTCAGAGACTGGGGAGCAGAAGAACTGTTGCAGAGGACAGAGGTTGGAGACTGTGGTGGAGAAGGAATGTTACAGTGAGCAGAGTTTTCAGACTGAGGTGCAGAAAGACTGTTGCAGAGAGCAGATGTTGGAGACTGTGGTGCAGAATAACTGTTGCAGCAAGCAGACGTTGGAGAATGGGGCGCAGAAGGACTGTTACAGAGAGCAGATTTTAGAGAATGGGGTGCAGAAGGACTGTTACAGAGAGCAGAGGTTGGAGACTGAGGTGCAGAAGGACTGTTACAGAGAACAGATTTTGGAGACTGGGGTGCTCTGTTACAGAGAGCAGAGGTAGGAGACTTGGGTGCAGAAGGGTCGGTGCAGAGAGAAGAGTTTTCAAACTGAGGTGCAGAATGACTGTTGCAGAGAGCAGTTGTTGAAGACTTGGGTGCAGAAGGCATGTTGCAGAGAGCAGATGTTGGTAACTAGGGTGCAGAAGGATTTTGTAGAGAGCAGAGGTTGGATACTGGGGTGAAGAAGGACAGTTGCAGAGAGCAGAGATTGGAGACTTAGGTGCAGAAGACCTGCTACAGAGAGCAGAGGTTAAAGACTCTGGTGCAGAAAGACTGTTACAGAGAACAGAAGTTGGATACAGGGGTACAGAAGAATCTTACAGAGAGCAGAAGCTGGAGACTGAGGTGCAGAAGGACTGTTGCAGAGATCAGAGGTTGGAGACTGGGATGCAGTAGGATCATTGCAGAGAGCTGAGGTTGGAGACTGGGGTTCAGAAGGACTGGTGCAGAGAGTATTCGTTGAAGACTGGTTTGCAGAAGAATCGTGCAGAGAGCAGAGGTGTCAGACTGAGGTGCAGAAGGAGTGTTACAGAGAGTAGAGGTTGGAAACTGAGGTGCAGAAGGACTGTTACACTAAGCAGAGGTTGGAAATTGGGGTGAAGAAGGACCGTTACAGAGACCAGGATTTGGAGACTGCAGTATAGAAAAAATGTTACAGAGAGCAGAGGTTGGAGACTGGGGTGCAGAAGGAATGTTACAGAGAGAACAGGTTGGAGACTGAGGTGCAGAAGAATAGATACAGAGAACAGAGTTTTGAGACTGGGCTTCAGAAGGACTGATACAGAAAGCAGAGTTTGGAGACTGGGGTGCAGAAGGACTGTTTCAGAGGACAGAGGTTGGAGACTCGAGTGCCGCAGGACACTTGCAGAAAGCAGAGGTTAAAGACTGGGTTGTAGAAGGAATGTTACAGAGAGCAGAGTTTAGAAACTGGAGTGCAGAAGAATCTTACAGAGAGCAGAGATTGGAGACTCTGTTGCAGAAGGACTGTTGCAGAGAGCGGAGGTTGGAGACTGGGGTGCCGAAGGACTCTTGCAGACAGCAGAGGTTAGAGACTGGGGTGCAGAAGGACTGTTGCAGACAGCAGAGGTTAAAGACGGAGTCGCAGAAGGACTGATACAGAAAGCAGAATTTGGAGACTGGGGTGCAGAAGGACCATTACAGAGAACAGAAGTTGGAGACTGCGGTGCAGAAGGACTGATACAGAAAGGAGATATTGGAGTCTGCGGTGCAGAAAGACCGTTACAGAGAGCAGAAGTTGGAGCCTGGGGTGCAGAAGGATCGTGGCAGAGAGCAGAGTTTTCAGACTGAGGTGCAGAAAGACTAATGTAGAGAGCAGATGTTGGAGAGTGGGGTTCATAATGACTGTGGCATAGAGCAGAGGTTGGAGACTCGTGTGCATATGGACTGTTCCGGAGAGTAAATGTTGGAGACTGGGTTGCAGAAAGCCTGTTACCTAGAGCAGAGTTTGGAGAAGCGGCGCAGAAGGACTGTTAAAAAGAGCAGAGATTGGAGATTGGTTTGCAAAAGGATCTTATGGAGAGTAGAGTTTGGAGACTGTGATGCAGAATAACTGTTACAGAGAGTTGAGTTTGAAGACTGACCTGCAGAAGGACAATTGAAGAGAGCAGAGGTTGAAGACTGAGGTGCAGAAGGACTGTTAAAGAGAGCAGAGGTTGGAGACTGAGGTGCAGAAGGACTGATACAGGATGCAGAGCTTTGAGACTGGGTTGCAGAAGGACCATTACAGAGAGCAGAGGTTGGCGACTGAGGTGCCGATAGAGCATTGAAGATAGCAGAGATTGGAGACTGGGGTGCAGAAGGATCTTACAGAGAGAAGAGGTTGGAGACTGGGATGCAGAAGGACTGCTGTAGAGAACAGACGTTGGAGACTGGGCTGCAGAAGGATTGTTGCAGAGAGCAGTTGTTATAGACTGGGTTGCAAAAGGACTGTTGTAGAGAGCAAGAATAGAGACTGAGGTTCAGAAGGACTCTTAAAGAGAGCAGAGATTGTAGACTGGGGTGCAGGACTGATACAGAAAGCAGAGGTTGAAGACTGGGGTGCAGAAGGACCGTTAGAGAGAGCACGGATTGGAGACTGGCGTACAAAAAAACTTTTACAGAGAGCAGAGATTGGAGACTGGGGAGCAGATTTTCTGTTGCAAGAACAGAGGTTTAAGACAGGGTTGCAGAAGGACCATTACAGAGAGCAGAGGTTGGAGACTGAGGTAACAGAGGATTGTAACAGAGAGCAGAGTTTGGAGACTGTGGTGCAGAAGAACTGTTACAGAGAGTGGAGTTTGGAGACTGGGGTACAGAAGTACTGTTACAGAAAGAAGTGGTTGGAAACTGGCATGCAGAAGGACCATAACAGAGACCAGAGGTTGGAGACTGCGGTATAGAAAAACTGTAACAGAGAGCAGAGGTTGCAGACTGAGTTGCAGAATAATAGATACAGAGAGCAGAGGTTTGAGACTGGGTTTTAGAATGATGTACAGAGAGCAGAGGTTGAAGAGTAAAGTGCAGAAGGACTGTTACAGAGAGTAGAGGTTGGAGACTGAGGTGTAGAAGGACCGTTGCAGAGATCAGAGGTTGGAGACTGGGGTGCAGTAGGATCATTGCAGAGAGTAGAGGTTGGAGATTGGGATGCAGAAGTATCGTTGCAGAGAGCAGAGTTTGGAGACTGGGGTGCAGAAAGCCTGCTACAGAGAGCAGAGTTTTGAGACTGGCGTGCAGGAGGCCTGATACAGAGAGGAGATATTGGAGACTGGGGAGCAGAAGGACTGTTATAGAGAGCAGAGTTTGGAGACTGGGTTTCTGAAGGATCTTACATAGAGTAGACATTAGAGACTGATGTGCAGGTGTACTGTTACAGAGAGCAGTGGTTGGATACTGTGGTGCAGAAGGATCATGCAGAGAGCAGAAGTTTCATTCTGAGGTGCAGAAGGACAGAGAGCAGAGGTTGGACACTGCGGTACAGAAAGACTGTTACAGAGAGCAGATCTTGGAGACTGAGGAGCAGAAAGACTTTTTCAGAGAGAATAGGTTGGAGAATGAGGTGCAGAAAGGCTGTTACACAGAGCAGAGTTTGGAGACTGGGGTGCAGGAGGACTGTTAAAGAGAGCAGAGTTTGGAGACTGTGGTGCAGAAGGATTGTTACTGAGAGCAGAGTTTGGAGACTGGGTTCAGATTGATTTTACTGAGAGCAGAGTTTGGAGACTGGGGTGCAAAAGGACTGTTGCACAGAGCAGCGGTTGGAGACTGGGTTGCAGAAGTCCTGTTACAGAGAGCAGAGGTTGGAGATGGTTGTGAAAAAGGACTGTTACAGAGTGCAGAGTTTAAAGAATGGGTTGCAGAAGGATCAAACAGAGGACAAAGTTGGGAGACTGAGGTGCAGAAGGACTGTTACAGAGAGCAGAGTTAGGAGACTGAGGTGCAGAAGGTCGGTGCAGAGAGCAGAGTTTTCAGACTGAGGTGCAGAATGACTGTTGCAGAGAGCAGATGTTAGAGACTGCCGTGCAGAAGGACTGTTGCAGAAAGCAGATGTTGGTAACTAGGGTCTAGAAAGACTGTTGTAGAAAGCAGAGGTTGGAGACTGGGGTACAGAAGGACTGTTGCAGAGAGCAGAGTTTGGAGACTGAGGTGCGGAAGTCCTGTTACAGAAAGCAGAGTTTCGAGACTCGGGTGCAGAATGACAGTTTCAGAGAACAGAGGTTAAATACAGGGGTGCCTAAGGATCTTACAGAGAGCAGAATTTGGAGACTGAGTTGCAGAAGGACTGTTGCAGAGATCGGAGGTTGGAGACTGAGGTGCAGAAGGACTCTTACAGAGAGCAGAGGTTGGAAACTGGGGTACAGAAGGACTGATATAGAAAGCAGAGATTGGAGTCTGGGGTGCAGAAAGACCGTTACAGAGAGCAGAGGTTTGATACTGCAGTACAGGAGGACTGTTACAGAGAGCAGAGGTTGAAGAATGGGGTGCATAAGTATTGTAGCAGAGAGCAGATGTTGGTAACTAGGGTGCTGAAGAAATGTTGCAGAGAGCCGAGTTTGGAGATTGGGTGCAGAATGACTTTTGCAGAGAGCAGAGGTTGGAGACTAAGGTGCAGAAGGACTGTTACAGAGAGCAGAGTTTGGAGACAGTGGTGCAGAAAGATCTTACAGAGAGCAGAATTTGGAGACTGAGATACAGAAGGACTGTTGCAGAGATTAGAGGTTGGAGACTGGGGTAAAGTAGGATCATTGCAGAGAGCAAAGGTTGAAGACTGAGGTGAAGATGGATCGTTGCAGAGAGCAGAGGATGGAGAGTGGGGTGCAGAAGGCCTGCTCTAGAGAGCAGAGTTTTGAGACTGGAATGCAGAAGGCCTGTTACAGATAGGAATAGTTGGAGGCAGGGGTGCAGAAAAACTGTTACAGAGAGCAGAGTTTGGAGACTGTTTTGCTGAAGGAACTTACAGAGAGCAGATGTTGTAGACTGAGTTCCAGGTGGAGTGTTACAGAGAGCAGTGTTTGGAGACTGGGGTGCAGAAGAATCGTGGAGAGTAAAGGTTTAAGACTGAGGTGCAGAAGTACTCTTACAGATAAAAGAGTTTTGAGACTGAGGTGCAGAAAGACTGTTACAGAAAGGACTGTTTGGAGACTGGCATGCCGAAGAATCGTGGATAGCAAAGGTTTCAGACTGAGGTGCAGAAGTACTTTTACAGAGAGAAGAGGTTGGAGACTGAGGTGTACAAGGACTGTTACAGAGAGTAGAGTTTAGAGACTGACGTGCAGAAGAACTGTTACAGAAAGCGCAGGTTGAAGACTTAGGTTCAGAAGGATAAATACAAAGAGCATAGGTTGGAGACTCGGGTTCAGAAGAACTGGTTCAAAAAGCAGAGGTTGGAGACTGGGTTGCAGATGGACCGTTACAGAGAGCAGAGGTTGGAAACTGCGGTGTGTTACAGAGAGCAGATCTCAGAGACTGGGGAGCAGAAGGACTGAAGCAGAGGACAGAGGTTTGAGACTGGGGTGGAAAAGAAATTTTACAGAGAGCAGAGTTTGTAAACTGGAGTGCAGAAGGATCTTACAGAGAGCAGAGGTTGGAGACTGTATTGACGAAGGACTTTTGCAGAGAGCAGACGTTGGAGACTGGGGTCCAGGAGGTTCGTTGCAGAGAGCAGAATCTGGAGACTAAGGTGCAGAAGGACTGTTGCAGAGAGTATATGTTGGAGACTGGGGTGGAGAAGGACTGTCGCAGACAGCAGATTTTAGAGACTGGGGTGCAGAAGGATTGTTACAGAGAGCAGGGTTTGGAGACTGAGGTGCGGAAGGACTGTTAGAGATAGCAGCGTTTGGAGACTGGGGTGAAGAAGGACTGTTACAGAGAGCAGCAGTTGAAGACTAGGGTTCAGATGGATGTTACAGAGAGCAGAGTCTGCAGACTCGGGTGCAAAAGGACACTTTCAGAAAGCAGATGTTGGAGACTTGGGTGTAGAAGAATCGTTGCAGAGAGAAGAGGTTGGAGACTGGGGAGCAGGAGGCCTATTACAGAGAGCAGAGGTTAAAGAATGAGGTGCAGAAGGACTGTTTCAGAGATGAGAGGTTGGAGACTGGGGTTTAGTTGGATCATTGCAGAGAGCAGAGTTTAGAGACAGGCGTCCAGAATGATCGTTGCATAGAGCAGATTTAGGAGACTGGCGTGCAGAAGGCCTGTTACAGAGAGGAGAGTTCGGAGACTGGGGTGCAGAAAAACTGTTATAGAGAGCAGTGTTTGGAGACTGGGTTGCTGAAGGATCTAACAGAGAGCAGGGGTTGGAGACTGTACTTCAGGTGGACTGTTACAGAGAGCAGTGGTTTTATACTGGTGTGCAGAAGAATCGTGGTGAGCAGAGGTTTCAGATTGAGGTAAAGGTGGACTTTTACAGAGAACAGTGGTTGGAGACTGGGGTGTAGAAGGACTGTTACAGAGAGCAGATTTTGGAGACTCAGGTGCAGAAAAACTGTTACAGGAAGCAGAGTTTGAAAATTAAGGTGCAGAAGGACCTTTACAAAGAGCAGAGTTTGGAGACTGTGGTACAGGACTGTTACCTAGAGCGGAGGTTGGAGACTGGGGTGCAGAAGGATTCTTACATAGAGCATAGGTTGGAGACTGAAGTGTAGAAGGATAGATACAGAGAACAGATTTTGGAGACTGGGGTGGAGAAGGAATGCTATAAAGAGCAGAGTTTGGAAACTGGAGTCAGAAGGATCGTACAGAGAGCAGAGGTTGGGGACTGTGGTGCAGAAAGACTGTTGCAGAGAGCAGACGTTGCAGACTGGGGTCCAGAAGGATCATTGCAGAGAGCGGAGTTTGTAGACTGGAGTGCAGAAGGAGTGTTGCAGAGAGCAAATGTTGTAGACTGGGATGCAGAAGAAATGTTGCAGAGAGCAGATTTTAGAGAATGGGGTGCAGAAGGACTGTTACAGAGAACAGAGGTTGGAGACTGTGGTTCAGATGGATCTTACAGAGAGCAGAGTTTGGAGACTGGGGTGCAAAAGGACTGTTGCAGAGAGCAGAGGTTGGATACTGTGGTGGAGAAGAATTGTTGCAGAGAGAAGAAGTTGGAGAATGCGGTGCAGAAGTCCTGTTTCAGAGAGCAAAGATTGGAGACTGGCTTGCAGAAGTCCTGTTACAGAGAGCAGAGTTTGGAGACTGTTGTTCAGAAGGACTGTTACAGAGTGCAGAGTTCAAAGACTGGGTTGTAGAAGGATTTTACCGAGAGCAGAGTTAGGAGAATGAGTTGCAAAGGACTGTTACAGAGAGCAGAAGTAGGAGACTGTGGTGCAGAAGGGTCTTTGCCGAGAGCAGAGTTTCAAGACTGAGGGGAAGAAGGACTGTTGCAGAGAGTAGATATTGGAGACTGTGGTGCAGAAGGACTGTTGCAGACAGCATAGGTTGGAGACGTTGGTGAAGAAGGATCATTTCAGAGAGCAGAGGTTGGAGACTGGTGTGCAGAAGCACTGTTACAGAGAGCAGAGTTTGGAGACTTGTTTGAAGAAGAATCTTAGAGGAAGCAGAGGTTGCAGACTTAGGTGCAGAAGGACTGTTACAGAGATTAGAGGTTGGAGACTGATTTGCAGAAAGACCCTTGCAGAGAAGAGAGTTTGGAGACTGAGGTAAAGAAGGATTGTTGCAGAGATCAGAGGTTGGAGACTCTTGTGCAGAAGGACTCTGCAGAGAGCAGACATTGGAGACTGGGGTCAAGAAAGATCATTGCAGGAAGCAGAGTTTGGAAAGTGGAGTGTAGAAGTACTGTTGCAGAGAGCAGATGTTGGAGACTGGGGTGCAGAAGGACTGTTGCAGAGAGCAGAGTTTGGAGAATTTTGTGCAGAAGAACTGTTTAAGAGAGCAGAGGTTGGAGACTGATGTTAAGAAGGACTGTTACAGAGAGTAGAGGTTGGATACTGGGGTGCAGAAGGACTGTTACAGAGATCAGAGGTTGGAGAGTGGGGTTAAGATGGATCTTAGAGAGCCAGAAGTGGAGACTGTGGTGCAATAGGACTGTTGCAGAGAGCAGAGGTTGGAGACTTGTATGGAGAAGAATCGTTGCAGAGAGAAGATTTTGGAGACTGGGTTGCAGAATGCCATACTGTTACAGGCAGCCGAGGTAGGAGACTGGGGTGCAGAAAGTTTGTTGAAGACAGCAGAGTTTTCAGACTGAGGTGCAGAAGGACTGTTGCAGAGAGCAGTTGTTGGAGACTGGGGTGCAGAAGGACTGTTGCAGAGAGCAGAGGTTGGAAACTGGGGTTAAGAGGGATGGTTGCAGAGAGCAGAGGTTGGAGACTGGTGTGCAGAAGGAATGTTACAGAGAGCAGATTTTGGAGACTGGGTTTTAGAAGGATACTACAGAGAGCAGAGGTTAGCGAGGGAAGTGCAGAAGGACTGTTACAGAGAGTAGAGGTTGGAGACTGTGGTGCAGAAGGACTGTTGCAGAGAGCAGAGCTTGGAGAGTTGGCTGCATAAAGACTGTTTTATTTTTTTTTAATTTTTAATTTTTATTTATTTTTTGGAAATCAAACATCATAATTTATTTTATTTTATTTTATTTATTTTTTTCTATTTTTTATTGGTTGTTCAAAACATTACAAATCTATTGACATATCATGTTTCATACATTAGATTCAAGTTGGTTATGAACTCCCATTTTTACCCCAAATACAGATTGCAGAATCACATCTGTTACATATCCACATTTTTACATAATGCCCTATTAGTATCTGTTGTATTCTGCTCCTTTTCCTATCCTCTACTATCCCCCCTCCCCTCCCATCTTGTCTCTCTACCCCATCTACTGTATTTCACTTCTCTCCTTGTTTATTTACCCATTCCCCTCGCAACCTCTTATGAGTGCTTTAGTATAACATTAAACAGATACAATAGGTGGGAGGGAAAGGGAGAGAAAAGAGAAATTGCATGGTAATGGAGGGAGACGCCCATTGTTATAATAAAGACTGTTTTAGAGAGCAGTGGTTGGAGACTGGGTTGCAGAAGAAATGTTGCAGAGAGCAGAGTTTGGAGACTGAGGTACGAAAATCCTGTTACAGAGAGAAGAGTTTGGAGCCTTGGATGCAGAAGTACTGTTGCAGAGAGCAGAGGTTGGATACAGGGGTGAAGATGGATCTTACAAAGAGAGGAATTTGGAGACTGAGGTGCAGAAGGACTGTTGTGGAGATCAGAGTTAGTAGAGTGGGGTGCAGTAGAATCATTGCAGTGAGCAGAGGTTGGAGACTGGGGTGCAGAAGAATCATTGCACAGTGCAGATTTTGAAGACTGGGGTGCAGAGGGCCTGCTACAGGGAGAAGAGTGTGGAGACTGGCGTGCAGAAGGCCTATTATAGAGATGAGACGTTGGAGACTTCTGTGCAGAAGGACTGTTATAGAGAGCAGAGTTTGGAGACTGGGTTTCTGAATAATCTTAAAGAGAGCAGTGTTTGGAGACTAGGTGCAGGTGGACTGTTACAAAGAGCAGTGTTGGAGACTGGGGTGCAGAAGGATCGTGCAGAGAGCAGAGGTGTCAGACTGAGGTGAAGAAGGACTGTTACAGAGAGCAGAGGTTAGAGACTGAGGTGTACAAGGACTTTTACAGAGAGCAGAGTTTAGAGACTGAGGTGCAGAATGACTGTTTCAGAAAGAATTGTTTGGAAATTGGGGTGCAGAAAGACCCTAACAGAGACCAGAGTTTGGAGACTGCAGTATAGAAAAACTGTAACAGATAGCAGAGGTTTGAGACTGAGGTGCAGAATAAGAGATACAGAGAGTAGAGGTTTGAGACTGTGTTTTAGAATTATCTACAGAGAGCAGAGGTTGAAGAGTGAAGTGCAGAAGGACTGTTACAGAGTGGAGAGGTTGGAGACTAGGGTGTCAAAGGACTGTTATAGAGAAAAGAGTTTGGAGACTGAGTTTCAGAAGGATCTTAGAGAGAGCAGAGGTTGGAGACTGAGGTACGGAAGTCCTGTTACAGAGAGAAGAGGTTGGAGCCTTGGATGCAGAAGGACTGTTGCAGAGAGCAGAGGTTGGATACAGGGTTGAAGATGGATCTTACAGAGAGAGGAATTTGGAGACTGAGGAGCAGAAGGACTGTTGCGGAGATCAGAGTTAGTAGAGTGGGGTGCAGTAGGATTATTGCAGAAAGCAGAGGTTGGAGACTGGGGTGCAGAAAGATCATTGCACAGTGCAGATTTTGGAGACTGGGGTGCAGAAGGCCTGCTACAGGGAGACGAGTTTTAAGACTGGCGTGCAGAAGGCCTGTTATAGAGACGAGAGTTTGGAGACTTGAGTGCAAAAGGACTGTTATAGAGAGCAGAGTTTGGAGACTGGGTTTCTGAATAATCTTAAAGAGTGCAGTGTTTGGAGACTAGGTGCAGGTGGACTGTTACAAAGAGCAGTGTTGGAGACTGGGGTGCAGAAGGATCGTGCAGAGAGCAGAGGTGTCAGACTGAGGTGCAGAAGGACTGTTACAGAGAGCAGAGGTTAGAGACTGAGGTGTACAAGGACTGTTACAGAGAGCAGAGTTTGGAGACTGAGGTGCAGAAGGACTGTTTCAGAAACAAGTGGTTGGAAATTGGGGTGCAGAAAGACCCTAACAGAGACCAGAGTTTGGAGACTGCAGTATAGAAAAATTGTAACAGATAGCAGAGGTTTGAGACTGAGGGGAAGTATAATAAATACAGAGAGCAGAGGTTTGAGACTGTGTTTTAGAAGGATCTACAGAGAGCAGAGGTTGGAGAGTGAAGTGTAGAAGGATTGTTACAGAGTGGAGAGGTTGGAGTCTGGGGTGCCGAAGGACTGTTATAAAGAGAAGAGTTTAGAGACTGAGTTCCAGAAGGATCTTACAGAGAACAAAGGTTGGAGACTTAGGTGCAAGTGGACTGTTACAGAGAGCAGTGCTTAGAGACTGGGGTGCAGAAGTATCGTGAAGAGAGCAGAGGTGTCAGACTGAGGTGCAGATAGACTGCTACAGACAGTAGACTTTGGAGACTGCAGTGCATAAGAATAGATACAGAAAGCAGAGGTTTGAGACTGGGTTTTAGAAGGATCCTACAGAGAGCAGAGGTTGGAGAGTGAAGTGCAGAATGACTATTACAGAGAGTAGAGTTTGGAAACTGAGGTGCAGAAGGCTTGTTACAGAGAACAGAGTTTGGAGACTGGGGTGCAGAAGGACTGTTGCAGGGTGCAGAGGTTGAAGACTGGGGTGCAGAAGGACTGTTGCAGAGAGCAGAGGTTGGAGACTGACGTGCAAAATCCTGTTACATAGAGCAGAGGTTGGACACTGGGGTGCAAAAGGATCGTTGAAATAAGCAGAGCTTGGAGACAGGGGTGCAGAAAGATCTTAAAGAGAGCAGATGTTTGAGACTGAGTTGCAGAAGGACTGTTGCAGAGATCAGAGTTTGGAGACTGAGGTGCAGAAGGACTGTTACAGAAAAAAGTGGTTGGAAATTGGGGTGAAAAATGACTGTAAGAAAGACCAGAGTTCGGAGGCTGCGGTATGGAAAAATTGTAACAAAGAGCAGAGCTTGGAGACTGAGGTGCAGAAGGATAGATACAGAGACCAGAGGTTTGAGACTGGGGTTCAGAAAGACTGATACAGAAAGCAGAGTTTGGAGACTTGGGTGCAGAAGGACCGTTACAGAGAGAAGAGGTTGGAGACTGCAGTACAGAAGAACTGTTACAGAGAGCAATTGTTGGAGACTGGGGAACAGAAGGACTGTTGCAGAGGACAGAGGTTGAAGACTGGGGTGTTTCAGGACATTTGCAAAAAGCAGAGGTTAAAGAATGATGTAGAGAAGGAATATTACAGAGAGCAGAGTTTGGATACTGGAGTACAGAAGGATCTTACAGAGAGCAGAGGTTGGAGAATGGGGTGGAGAAGGACTGTTGCAGAGAGCAGAGGTTGGAGACTGGGGTGCAGAAGGACTGTTGCAGAGAGGAGAGTTTGGAGACTGGGGTGCAGAAGGACTGTTATAGAGGGCAGAGTTTGCAGACTGAGTTCCTGAAACATCTTACAGAGAGCAGAGGTTGGAGACTGAGGTGCATGTGGACTTCCTCAGAGAGCAGTGGTTAGAGACTGGGGTGCAGAAGAACTGTTGCAAAGAGCAGAGGTTGGATACTGAGGTGCAGAAAGACTCTTAGAGAGAGCAGAATTTAGAGACTGGGGTGCAGAAAAACTGATACAGAAAGCAGAGATTGGAGTCTGGGCTGCAGAAAGACGTTTACAGAGAGCAAAGTTTGAAGACTGCAGTATAGTAGGACTGTTGCAGAGAGCAGAGTTTGAATACTGAGGTGCAGAAGGATAGATACAGAGAACAGAGGTTGGAGACTGGGGTTCAGAAAGACTGATACAGAAAGCAGAGTTTGGAGACTGGGGTCTAAAAGGACTGTTACAGAGATAAGAGTTATAAACACTCAGGTGCAAAAAGACTGTTACAGGAAGAAGAGTTTTGAAATTGGGGTGCAGAAGGACTTTTACAGAGAGCACATGTTGCAAACTGTGGTATAGGACTGTTATCCAGAGCAGATGTTGGAGACTGGGGTGCAGAAGGACTCTTACATAGAGCACAGGTTGGAGACTGAGGTGCAGAAGGATAGATACAGAGAATACAGGTTGGTGACTGGGGTTCAGACAGACTGATACAGAAAGCAGAGTTTGGAGACTTGGGTGTAGAAGGACCATTACGAAGAGCAGAGGTTGTAGACTGCGGTATAGAAGGACTGTTACAGAGAGCAGATGTTCGAGACTGGGGAGCAAAAAGACTGTTGTAGAGGACAGAGTTTGGAGACTGGGTTTGAGAAGAAATGTTACAGAGAGCAGAGTTTGGAAACTGGTGTGCAGATAGATCTTACAGAGAGCAGACGTTCGAAACTGTGGTGCAGAAGAACTGTTGCAGAGAGAGGACATTGGATACTGGGGTCCAGAAAGATCGTTGCAGAGAGCAGAGTTTAGAGAATGATGTGCAGCAGGACTGTTGCAGAGAGCAGATGTTGGAGACTGGTGTGAAGAAGAATCATTGCAGAGAGAAGAGGTTGGAGACTGTTGTTCAGAAAGACTGTTACAGGGTGCAGAGTTTAAAGACTTGGTTGCAAAAGGATCTTACAGAGAGCAGAGTTGGGAGACTGAGGTGCAGAAGGACTGTTAGAGAGAGCAGAGGTAGAAGACTGAGGTGCAGAAAGACTGTTACAGAGAGCAGAGTTTTGATACAACGGTGCAGAAGCATCTTACAGAGAGCAGAATTTGGAGACTGAGGTGCAGAAGGACTGTTGCAGAGATCAGAGGTTGGAGAGTGGGGTGCAGTTGGATCATTGCAGAGAGCTGATTTTGGAGACTGAGGTGTAGAAGGATCGTTGCAGAGAGCAGGTTTTGGAAACTAAGGTGCAGAAGGCCTGCTACAGAGAGAAGAGTTTGGAGACTGGCTTGCAGAAGGCCTGTTACAGAGAGGAGAGGTTGGAGACTGAGGTGCAGGGGAATGTTACAGAGAGCAGTGTTTGGAGACTGGGGTGCAGAAAGACCGTGCAGAGATCAGAGGTTTGAGACTGAGGTGCAGGTGGACTGTTACAGAGAGCAGAGGTTTGAGACTGAGGTGTAGAAGGACTGTTACAGAGAGGAGAATTTGAAGACTCATGTGCATAAGGACTGTTACAGAAATCAGAGGTTCGAAAATTGGGCTGCAGAAGGACTTTTACAGAGAGCAGAGGTTGGAGACTGCGGTATAGATCTGTTACCAAGAGCAGAGGTTGGAGACTGGGCTGCAGAAGGACTCTTACATTGAACACAGGTTGGGGATTGAGGTGCAGAAGGATAGATACAGAGAACAGAGGTTGGAGACTGGGGTTCAGACAGACTGATACAGAAAGCAGAGATGGAAACTGGGGTTTAGAAGGATCATTACAAGAGCAGAGGTTGGAGACTGCGGTACAGAAGGGACTGTTACAGAGAGCAGATCTCGGAGTCTGGGGAGCAGAAAAACTGTTGCAGAGGACAGAGGTTGGAGACTGTGGTGGAGAAGGAATGTTACAGAGATCAGAGTTTGGAAACTGGAGTGCAGAAAGATCTTACAAAGAGCAGAGGTTGGAGACTGTGGTGTAGAAGGACTGTTGTAAAGAGCAGACATTGGAGACTGGGTTTCAGAAGGATCATTCAAGAGGCAGATTTTAGAACCTGGGGTGCAGAAGGACTGTTACACAGAGCAGAGGTATAAGACTGAGGTGCAGAAAGACTGTTAAAGAGAGCAGAGTTTGGAGACTGGGGTGCAGAAGACTTTTACAGAAAGTAGAGTTTGGAGACTGGTGTTCAGATGGATCTTACAGAGAGCAGAGTTTGGAGACTGGGTTTCTAAAGGTCTGTAGCAGAGACCAGATGTTGGAGACTGAAGTGGAGAAGAATCGTTGAAGAGAGCCGAGGTTAGAGACTGGGGTGCTGAAGGATCGTTGCATAGAGCAGATTTTGGAGACTGGGGTGCAGAAGGCCTGCTACAGAGAGAAGAGTCTAGAGACTGGCGTGCAGAAGGCCTGTTAGAGAGAGGAGAGGTGGGAGACTGAGGTTCAGAAAGACAGTTATAGAGAGCAGAGTTAGGAGACTGGGTGCTGAAGGTTCTTACAGAAAGCAGAGGTTGGAGACTGAGGTGCAGGTGGACTGTTACAGAGAGCAGTGTTTGTAGACTGGGGTGCAGAAGGATCGTGAAGAGAGAAGAGGTGTCAGACTGAGGTTCAGTAGGACTGTTACAGAGAACATAGTTGGAGACTGAGTTGTAGAAGCACTTTTACAGAGAGCAGAGTTTGGAGACTGAGGTGCCAAAGGACTGTTACAGAAAGCAGTGGTTGGAAATTGGGGTGCAGATGGGCCGTTACAGAGACCAGAGTTTGGAGACTGCGGTATAGAAAAACTGTTACAGAAAGCAGAGTTTGGAGACTGGGTGCAGAAGGAATGTTACAGAGAGCACAGATTGGAGACTGAAGTGCTGAAGGATAGATACAGAGAGCAGAGGTTTGAGACTGAGGTTCAAAAGGACTGATACAGAAAGCAGAGTTTGGAGACTGGGGTGCAGAAAGACTGTTACAGAGACCAGAGGTTGGAGACTGTGGTGCAGAAGGACTGTTGCAGAGATCAGAGGTTAAAGACTGCGGTGCAGTAGGATCATTGCAGAGAGTAGAAGTTGGAGACTGAGGTGCAGAAGGATCCTAGTAGAGAGCAGATTTTGAAGACTGGGGTGCAGAAGGCCTGCTACAGAGATAAGAGTCTGGAGACTGGCGTGCAGGAGGCTTGTTACAGAGAGGAGAGGTGGGAGACTGGGGTGCAGAAGGACAGTTATAGAGAGCAAAGTTTGGAGACTGGGTTGCTGAAGGTTCTTACAGAGAGCAGAGGTTGGAGACTGAGGTGCTTGTGGACTGTTACAGAGAGCAGTGTTTGTAGACTGGGGTGCAGAAGGATCGTGAAGAGAGCAGAGGTGTCAGACTGAGGTTCAGTAGGACTGTTACAGAGAACAGAGGTTGGAGACTGAGGTGTAGAAGCACTGTTACAGAGAGCAGATTTTGGAGACTGAGGTGCAGAACGACTGTTATGGAAAGCAGAGGTTGTTAATTGGCGTGCAGTTGGACCGTTACAGAGACCAGAGGTCAAAGACTGCGGTATAGAAAAACTGTTACAGAGAGCAAAGTTTGGAGACTGGGGTGCAGAAAGACTAATAGAGAAAGTAGAGTTTGGAGACTGGGGCGCAGAAGGACTGTTACAGAGACCAGAGGTTTGAGACTGTGGTGCAGAAGGACTGTTGCAGATATCAGAGGTTAAAGACTGCAGTGCAGTAGGATCATTGCAGAGAGCAGAGTTTGAAGACTGGGGTGCAGAGGGATCCTTGGGGAGACTAGATTTTGAAGACTGGGGTGCAGAAGGCCTGCTACAGAGAGCAGAGTTTAGATACTGAGGTGCAGAAAGACTGTTACAGAAACTAGAGGTTGGAAATTGGGGTGCATTAGAATCGTTACAGAGACCAGAGTTTGGAGACTTCGGTATAGAAAAACTGTTATAGAGCGCACAGGTTGGAGACTGGGGTGCAAAAGGATAGATAGTGAGACTGGGGTCTAGAAGGATCGTTGCAGAGAGCAGATTTTGGAGACTGGGGTGCAGAAGGACTGTTGCAGAGAGCAGAAGTTGGAGACTGGAGTGCAGATGGACTTTTGCAGAGAGCAGAAGTTGGAGACTGAGATGCAGAAGGACTGTTACAAAGAGGAGACTTTGGAGACTGGGGTGCAGAAGGACAGTTACAGAGCAGAGGTTGGATACTAGGGTTTAGATGGACCTTACAGAGAGCAGAGGTTGAAGACTGGGGTGCAGTTGGACTGTTGCAGAGAGCAGATCTTGGAGACTGTGTTGCAGAAGGATCTTACAAAGAGCAGATGTTTGAGACTGGGGTGCAGATGAACTGTTGCAAGGAGCAGAGGTTTGACACTGCTGTGCAGAAGGATCCTTGCATAGAGAAGGGTTTGGAGACTGGGATGCAGAAGGCCTGTTACAGAGAGCAGAGTTTGGAGACTGCGGTACAGAAGGACTGTTATTAAGAGCAGAGGTTGGATATTCGGTTCAGATAGACTGTTAAATAGGACAGAGGTTGGAGACTGGGGTGCCGCAGGACCCTCACAGAAAGCAGAGGTTAGAGACTGCGATGGAGAAGGAATGTTAGAGAGAGCAGTTTTTGTAAACTGGAGTGCAGAAAGATCTTACAGAGAACAGTGGTTAAAGACTGTGGTGCATAAAGACTGTTGCAGAGAGTAGAGTTTGGAGACTAGGGTCCAGAGGATAGTTGCAGAGAGCAGAGGTTGGAGACTGGGGTTCAGAAACACTGTTGCAGAGAGCAGAGGTTGGAGACCGGGGTGCAGAGGGATTGTTGCAGTGAGCAGAGGTAGGAGACTGGAGTGTAGAAGGACTGTTGCAGAAAGCAAAGATTGGAGACTGAGGTGCAGAAGGACTCTTAGAAAGAGCAGAAGTTGCATACTGGAGTGCAGAATGACTGATACAGAAAGCAGAGGTTGGAGTCTTGTGCAGAAAGACCATTACAGAGAGCAGAGGTTGGAGACTGCAGTACAGAATGACTTTTGCAGAGAGCAGTGTTTGCAGACTGTGGTGCAGAAAGACTGTTACATAGAGCAGAGTTTGGATACTGAGGTGCAGAAGTCCTGTTACATAGAGCAGAGGTTGGTGACTGTGGTGCAGTTGGATCGTTGCAAGGAGGAGACTTGGAGAGAGGGGTGCAGAAGGATCTTACAGAGAGTAGAAGTTTGAGACTTAGGTGCAGAAGGACTGTTGCAAAGATGAGAGTTTGGAGACTGGGGTGCAGAAGGACTCTTACATAGAGCACAGGTTGGAGACTGAGGTGCAGAAGGATAGATACAGAGAACAGAAGTTGAAGACCATGGTTCAGACAGACTGTTACAGAAAGCAGAGGTTGGAGACTGGGGTGTAGAAGGACCGTTACAAAGAGCAGAGTTTGGAGACTGTGGTACAGAAGGACTGTTTACAGAGAGCAGATTTTGGAGACTGGGGATCAGAAGGACTGTTGCAGAGGACAGAGGTTGGAGACTCGGGTGGAGAAGGAATGTTACAGAGAACAGAGTTTGGAAACTGCTGTGCAGAAGCATCTTACAAAAAGAAGAGGTTAGAGACTGTGTTGCAGAAGGACTGTTGCAGAGAGCAGACATTGGAGACTGGGGTCCAGAAGGATCGTTGCAGAGAGCAGAGTTTTGAGACTGGGGTGCAGAAGGACTTTTCCAGAGAGCAGATGTTGAAGAATGAGGTGCAGAAAGACTGTGGCAGTAAGCAGATTTTAGAGACTGGGGTGCAGAAGGACTGTTACACAGAGCAGAGGTTGAAGACTGAGGTGCAGACGGACTGTTACAGAGAGCAGAGTTTGGAGACTGGGGTGCAGAAGGACTGTTACAGATAGCAGAGCTTGTAGACTGGGGTTCAGATGGATTTTTCAGAGAGCCGAGTTTGGAGACTGGGGTCCAAAAGACAGTTGCAGAGATCAGAATCTGGAGACTGAGGTCGAGAAAAATCGTTGCAGGGAGAAGAGGTTGGAGACTGGGGTGCAGAAGGCCTGTTACAGAGAGCAGCGTTTGGAGACTGGGTGGCAGAAGTCCTGGTACAGATAGCAGAGGTTGGAAACTGTTGTGCAGAAGGACTGTTACAGAGTGCAGAGTTTAAGGACTGGGTTGCAGAAGGATCTTACAGAGAGCAGAGTTGGGAGACTGAGGTGAAGAAGGACTGTTACATAGAGCAGAGGTAGGAGACTGGGATGCAGAAAGGTCGTTGAAGAGAGCAGAGATTTTAGACTGAAGTACAGAAGAATTGTTGCAGAGAGTAGATGTTGGAGACTGGAGTGCAGAAGGACTGTTGCAGATAGCAGATGTTGGAGACTGGTGTGCAGAAGGACTGATAAAGAAAGCAGAGGTTGGAGACTGAGGTGCAGAACGACCGTTACAGAGAGGAGACTTTGGAGACTGCAATACAGGAGGACTGTTACAGAGAGAAGAGTTTGGAGACTAGGGTGGAGAAGAAGTTTTTCACAGTGCAGATGTTGGATACTGGTGTGCAGAAGAACTGTTGCAGAGAGCAGAGTTTGGAGACTGGGGTGCAGAAGAACTGTCGCAGAAAGCAGAGGTTGGAGACTGAGGTGCAGAAAGAATGTTACAGATAGCAAAGTTTGGAGACTGGGGTGCAGAATTACTGATAGAGTAAGCAGAGGTTGAGTCTGTGGTGCAGAAGGACCGTTACAGAGAGCGGAAGTTGGAGACTGTGGTTAAGAAGATCTGTTGCAGAGAGCAGGGTTTAGAGAATGAGGTGCAGAAGAACAGTTACAAAGAGCAGAGGTTAGAGAATGGGGAGGAGAATTAAGGTTGCAGAGTTCAGAGATTGGAGACAGAGGTGCAGAAGGACTGTTACAGAGAGCAGAGTTTGGAAACCCTCTTGCAGAAGTACTGATACAGAAAGCAGAGTTTTGAGACTCTGGTGCAGAAGAACCGTTACAGAGAGCAGAGGTTGGAGACTGCGGTATAGAAGGACTGTTACAGAAAGCAAAGGTTGGAGACGGGTGTGCAGAAGGACTGTTGCAGAAAGCACAGGTTGGAGACTGAGTGCGAAAGGATAGATACAGAGAGCAGAGGTTGGAGATTGGTATTCAGAAGTACTGATTCAAAAATCAGAGGTTGGAGACTGGGTTGCAGAAGGACCTTTACAGAGAGCAGAGGTTGGAGACTACTGTACATAAGGACTGTTGTAGAGATCAGAGGTTGGAGACTGCGGTGCAGAAAGACTGTTAAAGAGAGTTCAGGTTGGAGACTGGGGAGTAGAAGGACTATTTCAGAGAACAGAGTTTGGAGACTGGGTTGCAGCAGGACCATTGAAGAAAGCAGATGTTGGAGACTGGGTTGGAGAAGGAATGTTACAGAGAGCAGTGTTTAGAAACTGGGGTGCAGAAGGACCTTACAGAGAGCAGAGTTTAGAAACTGGGGAGCAAGACCTTACAAAGAGCACAGGTTGGAGACAGGGGTGCAGAAAGACTGTTGAGGAGAGGAGACGTTGGAGACTGAGGTGCAGAAGGATCATTGCAGAGAGCAGAGGTTGGAGATTGAAGTGCAAAAAGACTGTTACAGAGAGTAGAGGTTGGAGATTGGAATGCAAATGGCCTGTTACAGAGAGCAGAGTTTGGAGAATGGGGTGCAGAAAAACTGTTACAGAGAGCAGAGTTGTTAGACAAGGTTGCAGAAGGATCTTAGAGAGCAGAGATTGTAGACCGAGGTGCAGCAGGAGTGTTACAGAGAGCAGAGCTTGGAGACTGACGTGCAGAAGGCCTTTTACAGAGAGCAGAGTTTGGAGAACGGCTCCAGAAGGACTGTTACAGATGGCAGAGTTTGGATACTGGTTTGCAGAAAAATCTTACAGAGAGCAGATGTTGGAGACTGACGTGCAGAAGGAGTGTTGCAGAGAGCAGAGTTTGGAGATTGGGGTGCAGAAGGATCGTTGTAGAGAGCAGAGGTTTGATACTTGGGTGCCGAAAAACTGTTACAGAGAGCAGAGATTTTAGACAAGGTTGCAGAAGGATCTTACAGAGAGCAGAGATTGTAGACCGAGGTGAAGGAAGACTGTTACAACAGCATATTTTGGACACTGGGGTGCACAAGTATCATTGCAGACAGCAGAGTTTCCAGACTGAGGCGCAGAAGGACTGTTGCTGAGAGGAGATGTTGAAGACTTGGGTGCAGAAGGACTGTTGCAGAGAGCAGATGTTGGAGACTGGGATGCAAAAGGATTGTTGCAGAGAGCAGAGTTTGGACACTGGGGTGCAGAAGGACTGTTAAAGAGAGAAGAGTTTTAAGACTGGGGTGTAGAAAGACTGTTGTAGAGAGAAGAGTTTGGAGACTTGGGAGCAGAAGGACTGTTGCAGAGAACAGCATTTGGAGACTGAGATGCAGAAGGACTGTTACAGAGAGCAGAGTCTGGAGGCTCTGGTGTAGAAGAACCGTTACAGAGAGCAGATTTTGGAGACTAGGGTACAGAAGTACTGTTCCAGAGAGCAGATGTTGTAGACTGTGGTTCAGAAGAACTGTAGTAGACAGCAGAGGTTAGAGAATGGGGTGCAGAAGTAAGGTTGCAGAGAGCAGAGGCTGGAGACAAAGGTGCAGAAGGACTGTTACAGAGAGCAGAAGTTGGAAACAGTGGTGCAGAAGGACTGATAAAGAAAGCAGAGGTTTGAGACTGGGGTGCAGAAGGAACATTACAGAGAGCAGAGATTGAAGACTGCAGTACAAAAGGACTGTTACAGAGAGCAGAATTTAGAGACTGGGGAGCAGAAGAATTTTTGCCGAGAAAAGAGTTTGGAGACTGGGGTGCAGCAGGACCGGTTTGGAATCCAGAGGATAGAGACTGTGGTGGAAAAGGAATGTTACAGAGAGCAGAGTTTGAAAACTGGGATGCAGAAGAATCTTACAGAGAGCAGAGGTAGAAGACAGGGGTGCAGAAGGACTGTTGAGAAGAGGAGACGTTTGAGACTGGGTTTCAATGGATTCTTGCAGAGAGCAGAGGATGGAGACTGAGGTGCAAAAAGACTGTTACAGAGAGTAGAGGTTAGAGATTGGGGTGCAAAAGGCCTGTTACAGAGAGCAGAGTTTGGATTCTGGGGTGCGGATTAACTGTTACAGAGAGCAGAGTTTTTAGACAAGGTTGCAGAAGGATCTTACAGACAGCAGAGATTTTAGATCGAGGTGCAGCAAGACTTTTACAGAGAGCAGAGGTTGGAGACTGGGGTGCAGAAGGACTTATGCAGAAAGCAGATGTTGGAGACTGGGATGCAGAAGGATCATTGCAGAAAGCAGAGGTTGGAGACTGGGATGCAGAAGGATCATTGCAGAGAGCAGAGTTTCCAGACTGAGGTGCAGAAGGACTGTTGTAGAGTGCAGATGTTGGAGACTTGGGTGCAGAAAGACTGTTGCAGAGAGCAGATGTTGGAGACTGGGATGCAGAAGGATCATTGCAAAAAGCAGAGGTTGGACACTGGGGTGCTCAAGGACTGTTACAAAGAGCAGATGTTGGAGACTGGGGTGAAGAAAGACTGTTGCAGGGAGCAGGTTTTGGAGACTTATGTACAGACGGACTGTTTCAGATAGCAGATGTTGGAGACCGGGGTGCAGAAGACTGATACAGAAAACAGTGGTTGGAAACTGGGGTGCAGAAGGACCGTTACAGAGAGCAGAGTTTGGAGACTGAAATACAGGAGGACTGTAGCAGAGAGTAGAGGTCTGAGACTGGAGTGGAGAAGAACTGTTTCAGAGTGCAGATGTTGGAGACTGGGGTGCAGAACAACTGTTGCATAGAGCAGAGTTTGGAGACTGTGGTGAGAATAACTGTCGCAGATCACAGAAGTTGGAGACTGAGTTGCAGAAAGAATGTTACAGAGAGCAAATGTTGGAGACTAGGGTTCAGAATTACTAATTTAAAAAAGCAGAGGTTGAAGACTGGGGTGCAGAAGGACCGTTACAGAGAGCAGAGGTGGGAGGCTGCATTACAGAAGGAATGTTACAGAGACCAGAGTTTGGAGACTAGGGTACAGGAGGACTGTTTCAGAGAGCAGATGTTGTAGACTGTGGTTGAGAAGAACTGTAGTAGAGAGCAGAGGTTAGAGAATGGGGTGCAGAAGTAAGGTTGCAGAGAGCAGAGGTTGGAAACAGTGGTGCAGAAGGACTGATACAGAAAGCAGAGGTTTGAGACTGGCGTACAGAAGGACTGTTACAGAGAGCAGAGGTTGAAGACTGTGGTACAGACGGACTGTTACAGACAGCAGATGTTGGAGACTGGGGAGCAGAAGAACTGTTGCAGAGAACAGAGTTTGGAGACTGGGGTGCAGCAGGACCAGTGCAGAATTCAGAGGTTGGAGACTGTGGTGGAAAAGGAATGTTACAGAGAGCAGAGTTTGAAAACTGGGATGCAGAAGGATTTTACAGAGAGGTTGGAGACAGGGGTGCAGACGGACTGTTGAGGAGAGCAGTGGTTTGATACTGAGGTGCAAAAAGACTGTTACAGAGAGTAGAGGTTGGAGATTGGGGTGCACAAGGCCTGTTACAGAAAGCAGAGGTTGGAATCTGGGGTGCAGAATAACTGTAACAGAGAGCAGAGTTTTTAGACAAGGTTGCAGAAGGATCTTAGAGAGAGCAGAGATTGTAGACCTAGGTGCAGCAGGAATGGTACAGAGAGCAGAGGTTGGAGACTGGGGTGCAGAAGGCATATTACAGAGAGGAGATTTTGAAAAAGGGGTGCAGAAGGACTGTTAGAGAGGTAAGAGTTGGGAGACTTGGTTGCAGAATGATCTTAAAGAGAGCAGATGTTGGAGTCTGGGGTGCACAATGATTGTTGCAAAGAGAACAATTTTCAGACTGAGGTGAAGAAGGACTGTGGCAGAGAGCAGATGTTGGAGACTGGGGTGCAGAAGGATCATTACAGAGAGCAGAAGTTGGAGAATGGGGTGCAGAAGGACTGCTACAGAGAGAAGAATTTGGAGACTGGGGTGCAGAAGGCCTGTTACGGAGAGCAGAGTTTTGAGACTGGATTGCAAAAGGACTGTTACAGAGCACAGAGTTTTGAGACTGGGTTTAAAAGGATCTTACAGAGAGCAGAGGTTTGAGACTGAGGTGCATAAGGACTGTTATAGAGAGCAGATGTTGGAGACTGCACTACAAAAGGACTTTTGTAGAGAGCAGAGGTTGGAGACTAGGGTACACAAGGAATTTTTCAGAGAGCAGATTTTGGAGACTGTTGTTCAGAAGGACTGTTGCAGAGAGCAGAAGTTTGAGAATGGTGTGCAGAAGGACTTTTGCAGAGAGCAGAGGTTGGAGACTGAGGTGCAGAAGGACGGATAAAGAAAGCAGAGGTTGGAGACTGGCGTGCAAAAGGACCTTTACAGAGAGCAGAGTTTGGAGACTGTGGTACAGAAGGACTATTACAGAGAACAGAGTTCGGAGACTGGGTAGCAGAAGGACTGTTGCGGAATACAGAGGTTTGAGACTGGGGTGCAGCAGGACCGTTGCAGAAAGCAGAGGTTGGAGAATGGCGTGGAGAAGGAATATTACAGAGAGCAGATTTTGGAAACTGGGGTGCAGAAGGATCTTTCAGAGAGCAGAGGTTGGAGAATGAGGTGAGGAAGGATCGTTCCTAAAGCAGAGTTTGGATACTGGGGTGCAGAAGTACTTTTGCAGAGAGTAGATATTGGAGACTGGGGTGCAGAAAAATTGTTTAGAGAGAAGATGTTGGAGACTGAGGTGCAGAAGGACTCTGGCAGAGAGCAGAGTTTGAAGACTGAGGTGGAGAAGGACTGTTTTAGAGAAAGAGGTTGGATACAGGGGTACAAAAGAATTGTTGCAGAGAGCAGAGGTTTAAGACTGAGGCACAGAAAGATCGTTTTAGAGAGCAGATTTGGAGACTTGGCTGCAGAAGGACTCTTACACAGAGCACAAGTTGCAGACTGGGTTACAGAAGGAATGTTGTAGACAGAAGAGTTTGGAGACTGGGGTGCATAAGGACTGATGCAGATAGCAGAGTTTGGATATGAGGTTCAGAAAGACTGTTACAGAAAGCAGAGTTTGTAGACTGGGGAGCAGAATGACTGACACAGAAAGCAGACGTTGGAGGCTGGGGTGCAGAAGGACAATTACTGAAAGCAGAGTTTGGAGAATGCGGTACAGAATGACTGTTACAGAGAGCAGAGGTTGGCAAGTGGAGTGCAGAAGGAGTGTTGCAAAGAACAGAGGTTGGAGACTGAGGTCCAGAAGGACTGTTACAGAGAGCAGAGTTTTTAGACAAGGGTGCAGAAGGATCTTGCAGAGAGCAGAATTTGAAGACCGAGGTGCAGCAGGACTCTTAAAAAGAGCAGAGGTTGGAGACTTGGGTGCAGAACGCCTGTTATGAAGAACAGAGTTTGGAGAAGGGCTCCAGAAGGACTGTTACAGATGGCAGAGTTTAGAGACTTGGATGCAGAAGGATTTTACAGAGAGCAGATGTTGGAGACTGAGGTGCAGAAGGACTGTTACAGAGAGTAGAGATTGGAGACTGAGTTTCAGAAAAATCGTTGCAGACAACAGAAGTTGGAGACTGGGGTGCAGAAGGAACATTGCAGACAGCAGAGTTTTCATACTGAGATGCAGAAGGACTGCTACACAGAGCAGAGGTTGAAGACTGAGGTAAAGAAGGACAGTTACAGAGGGAAGAACATGGCTGCCAGCGAAGAGGCAGCACATACAATGCCTCCGTGGTAAGGGGATCAGAGAGACTCATTAATACACCCACATGCGTCCTGCTGGGAAACTTCAAGCAAATTTCCTCTGAAAGGAGACCTTCCTGGAACTAGTAAGTTTAATAGGAGGTGTTAGATTGTGTACTGCATTTTCAAACTTCTGCTCTCTCTAAGGGTACTTCTGCACCCGAATCTCCAACCTCTGCTTTCTGTATCAGTCCTTCTGAAAAACAGTCTCCAACCTGTGCTCTGTGTAACTGTCCTTCTGCACCTTAGTCTGCAACCTCTAATCTCTGCAACAGTTCTTCTACATCCCAGTGTAAAACCTCTGCTCTCTGCAACAGTCCTACTGCACCCCAGTCTCCATCCTCTACTCACTGCTACAGTTCTTTTGCACCCCAGTCTCCAAAATCTGCTCTATGCAACAGTCAGTCTCCACCCTAGTCTCCAACTTCTGCTCTCTGTAACAGTCCATTTGTACTACATTCTCCAAACTCTGCTCTCGGTAAGGGTACTTCTGCACCCGAGTCTCCAACCTCTGCTTTCTGTGTCAGTCCTTCTGCACCCCAGTCTTCAAACTGTGCTCTGTGTAACTGTACTTCTGCACCTTAGTCTCCAACTTCTGCTCTCTGCTACACTTCTTCTGGACCCCAATTTCCAAACTCTACTCTCTGCAACAGTCTTTCTACATTGCAGTCTAAAACCTCTGCTCTCTGCAACAGTCCTTCTGCACGCCAATCTCCAACCTCTACTCTCAGCATCAGTCCTTCTAAACCTAAGTCTCCAAACTCTTCTCTCTGCAACATTCCTTCTGCACCCCAGTATCAAACCATTGCTCTCTGTAAAAGTCCGTCTGCACCCCAGTCTCCAACCTCTGCTCTCTGTAACTATCCTTCTGCACCTCAGTCTCGAACCTCTGCTCTCTGTAACAGTCCTTCTGAACCTCAGTCTCCAAACTCTTTTCTCTGTAAGATCCTTCTGAAACCCAGTCTCCAACGTCTCCTCTCTGTAACAGTCCTTCTGCAACCCAGTCTTTAACCTCTGCTCTCTGCAGCAGTCCTTCTGCACCTCAGTCTCCAACCTCTGCTTTCTGCTACAGTCCTTCTTCAAACAAATCTCCAAACTCTGCTCTCCGCAACATTCCATCTGCACCCAAGTCTTTAACCTGTGCTCTCTGTAAAAGTCCTTCTGAACCCCAGTCTCCAAACTCTACTCTCTGTAACGATCCTTCTGCTCCCCAGTCTCGAACCTCTGCTCTCTGCAACGATCCTTCTGCACCTCAGTCTCCAACCTCTGCTCTCTGCAACGATCCTTCTGCACCCCATTCTAAAACCTCTGCTAGCTGCAACAGTCTTTTTGAACCCAAGTCTCCAACATCTGCTTCCTGCAACAGTTGTTCTGTACCTCAGTCTGAAAACTCTGCTCTCTGCAATAATCCATCTGCACCCCAGTCTCCCACTTCTGCTCTCTGTAACAGTCCTTCTGTACCTCAGTCTCCAATCACTGCTCTATACAACAGTCCTTCTGCACTCATGTCTCCAACATCTGCTCTCTGCAAAAGTTCTTCTACACCCTAGTCTTTATACTCTGCTCGCCTAAACGATCCTTCTGCACCCCAGGCTCAAAAATTTTTTTCCTACATCAGTCCTTCTGCAACTCAGTCTGCAACCTCTAGTCTCCACAACAGTCTTTCTAAACCACACTCTCTATCTTCTGCTCTCTGCAGCAGTCCTTTTGCACCCCAGTCTCCAACATCTGCTTTCTAAAACGGTCCTTCCTCACCAAAGTCTCCAAACCCTGCTCTTTCTAACAGTATTTCTGTACCGCAGTCTCCAACCGCTTCTCTCTATAATGGTCCTTCTGCACCGCAATTGCCAACCTCTGCTTTCTTAACAGTCTTTCTACACCTCAGATTCCAACCTCTGCTCTCTGTAACAGTCCTTCTAAGCCTCAGTCTGAAACCTCTGCTGTCTGCAACAATCCTTCTGCACCCCAGTCTCCAAAATGTGCTATCTAAAACAATCCTTCTGTACCCCAGTCTCCAACCTCTGCTCTCTGTAACAGGTCTTCTGCACCCCAGTCTCCAAACTCTGCTCTCTGTAACAGGCCTTCTGCACCCCATTCTCCACCCTCTTCTCTCTGCAACGATCTTTGTGAACCTCACTCTCCAACCTCTGCTCTCTGCTAAAGTACTTAGCACCGCAGTCTGCAACCTCTGCTCTCTGCAACATTTCTTCTGAACCCAAGTCTCCAACCTGTGCTCTCTGTAATTGTCCTGATGCACCCAGGTCTCCAAACTCTGCTCTCTGTAGCGATTCTTCTGCACCTCATTCTCCAACCTCTGCTCTCTGCAATTAACCTTCTGCAACCCAGACTCCATCCTATGCTCTCTGTAAGAATTCTTTTACACCCCAGTCTCCAACCTCTCCTCTCTGTAAACGTCCTTCTGCACGTAAGTCTCCAAGTTCTGCAATCTGTAACAGTCCTTCTGCACCTTAGTCTCAAACCTCTGCACTCAGAAATGACCTTTCTGTACCTCAGTCTCCAACCTCTGCTCTCTTTATTAGTCCTTCTGCACCCAGTCTCCAACATCTGCTCTCTGCAACTTCCGTCTTCTCCCCAGACTCCAACCTCTGCTCTCTGCAATGGTCCTTCTACATCCCAGTTTCCAAAATCTGCTCTCTGTAACAGTCCTTCTGCACCTCAGTCTCCAAACTCTGCTCTCTGAAACAGTCTTTCTGGACCCCTGTCTCCAAGCTCTGCTCTCAGTAACAGTTCTTTTGAACCCAAATCTCCAAACTCTGCTCTCTGTAACACTCCTTTTTCACCCCTGTCTCCACACTCTACTCTCTGTAAAAGTCCTTCTGCACCTCAGTCTCCAACCTCTGCTCTTTGTAAGATCCTTCTGCAACCCATTCTCCAAACGCTGCTCTCTGTAACAGTCTTCTGCAACCCAGGCTCCAAACTCTGCTCTCTGTAACAGGCCTTCTGCACCCCAGTCTTAAAACTCTGCTCACTGTAACTGGCCTTCTGCACCCCAGTCTCCAAACTGTGCTTTCTGCAACGATCCTTCTGCACCCCAGTCTCAAAACTCTGCTCTCTGTAACAGTCCTTCTCTACCCCAGGATCCAACATCTGCTCTCTGAAGCAGTCCTTCTGCACCTCAGTCTGAAAACTCGGCTCTCTGCAAAAATCTTTCTGCACCTGAGTTTCTAAACTCTGCTCTCTGTAACAGGCCTTCTATACCCCAGTGTCCAACTTCTGCTCTCTGCAAAAGTCTTTATACACCCTATTCTCCAACCTCTGCTCTCTGCAATGATCCTTCTGCATCCCAGTCTCCAACGTCTGCTCTCTCTAAGATCCTCCTGCACCCCGTTCTCCAAACGTTGCTCTCTGTAACAGTCATTCTGCACCTCAGTCTCCAACCTTATCTCTCTGCAACGGCCCTTGTGCACCCCAGTATCCAACCTCTGTTCACTGCAGCTGTCTTTCTTCACCCCAGGCTACAAACTATGCTCTCTGTAAAAGTCCTTCTGCACCCCAGTCTCCAAACTCTACTTTCCGTATCAGTTATTCTGAACCCAAGTCTAAAACCTCTGCTCTCTTTAACAGTCCTTCTGCACCTCAGTCTCCAACCTTTGCTCTCTGCAACAGTAATTCTGCACCTCAGTCTCCAACCTTATCTCTCTGCAACGGCCCTTGTGCACCCCAGTATCAAACCTCTGTTCTCTGCAGCTGTCCTTCTCTACCCCAGGATACAACCTCTGCTCTCTGTAACAGACCTTCTGTACCCCAGTCTCCCAACTCTACTTTCCGTATCAGTTATTCTGCAACACAATCTAAAACGTCTGCTCTCTGTAACAGTCCTTCTGCATCCCAGTCTCTAACCTCTGCTCTCTGCAAACGTCTTATTATACCCCCAGTATCCAACATCTGGTTTCTACAACAATCCTTCCGCATCCCAGTCTCCAACGTCTGCTCTCTGCAACAGTCATTCTACACCCCAGTCTCCAACCTCTGCTCTCTTCTACAGTCCTTCTGCATCCCAGTCCCCAACCTCTGATCTCTGCAACAGTCTTTCTGCACCCCAGTCTCCAACTACTATTCTCTGTAACAATTTTTCTGCACATCAGTCCCCAAACTCTGCTCTCTGCAATCGTCCTTCTGCACCCCAGTCTCGAACCTCTCCTCTCTGTAACAATCATTTGCACCCCAGTCTCCAACCTCTGCTCTCTGCAACAATCCTTTTGCAACCCAGTCTTCAACCTCAGCTCTCTGCAAAAGTCTTTCTGTACCCCAGTCTCCAACATCTGCTCTCTGAAACAGTCCTTCTTCACCTCAGTCTGAAAACTCTGCTCTGTGCAATGATCATTCTGCACCCAAGTCTAGAAAATTTGCTTTCTGTAACAGTCCTTCTTCATCTCACCTCTCAACAGTCCTTCTGTACTTCATCTCACCTCTCAACAGTCCTTCTGTACTGCAGTCTCCAAACTCTGCTTTCTGCAACGGTCCTTCTGCACCCCATTCTCCAACCTCTGTTGTCTGGAAGAGTCCTTCAGAACCTCTGTCTCCAAAATCTGATCCCTGCAACAATCCTTCTGCACCTTAGTCGCCAAATTCTGCTCTCTGCAACAGTTCTTCTGCACCCCAGTATCCAACATCTACTCTCTAAAACAGTCCTTCTGCACCCCAGTCTCCAACCTCTGGTCTCTGTAACATTCCTTCTGTACTGCTATCTCCAACCTCTGCTCTCTGTAAGGATCCTTCTGCACCCCAGCCTCCAACTTCTACTTTCTGTATCACTCTTTCTGCATCCCAGTCTCCAACCTCTGCTCTCAGTAACAATCCTTCTGTACCTCAGCCTCCAAACTCTACTTTCTGTAAAAGTCCTTTTTCATATAAGTCTCCAAACTCTGCTCTCTTCAACATTCCTATAGAACCGCTGTCTCAAATTCTTGTCTCTGTAACAGTCTTACTACTCCCCAGTCTCCAACCTCTGGTATGTGCAACAGTCCTTCTGCACCTTAGTCTTCAACCTCTGCTCTCTGGAACGAACCTACTTCACCCCAGTCTTCAACATCTGCTCTCTGCAACAGTCCTTCTGCACCTCAGTCTTAAAACTCTGCTCTCTTTAACGATCCTTCTTCACCTCAGTTCCAAAACTCTGATCTCGGCAATGGTCCTTTTGAACCCCAGTATCTAACCTCTGCCCTGTAACAATGCTTCTGCACCCTAGTCTCCAACATCTGCTCTCTGAAAAAGTCCTTCTGCACCCCAGTCTCAAACATCTGCTCTCTGCGACAGTCGTTTTGCACCTCAGTCTAAAAACTCTGCTCTCTGAAACAGTCATTATCCACCCCAGTCTCCAACCTCTGCACTCTGTAACAGTCCTCATGTAGTGTAGTCTCCAAAATCTGCTCTCTGTAATGGTCCTTCTGCACCCCAGTCTCTAACCTCTGCTTTCTGTATCACTCCATGTGCACCCCAGTCTCCAACCTCTGCTCTCTGTAACAGTCTTTCTGCACCTCAGTCTCCAAACTCTGCTGTCTGCAACAGTCCTTCTGCAATAAAGTCTCTAACATCTGCTCCGTGCAACAGTCCTTCTGCACCCCTTCTCCAAACTCTGTTCTCTGTAACAGCCCTTCTGCACACCAGTCTCAATACTCTGCTCTCCCCAACGATCCATCTGCACCCCTTGTCCAACCTCTGTTCTTGTAACAGTCCTTTATCACGCTGGTCTCAAAACTCTGCTCGCTACAATGATTCTTCTGCACCCCAGTGTCCAACCTTTGCTCTCTGCAAAAGTCCTTCTGCACCCCAGTCTCCAATATCTGCTCTCTGCAACAGTCGTTCTGCACCTCAGTCTGAAAACTCTGTTCACTGCAATGATCATTCTGCAACCCAGTTTCCAACCTCTGCTCTCTGTAACAGTCCTGCTGTACCACAATCTCCAAACTCTGCTCTCTGTAAGATCCTTTTGCAACCCTGTCTCCAAGTTCTGCTGTCTGTAACAGTCCTTCTGCACCACAGTCTCTAACCTCTGCTGTGTGTATCAGGCCTATTGCACCTCATTCTCCAACCTCTGCTCTCTGCAACAGTCCTTCTGCACCAGAGACTCCAAACTCTGCTTTCAGTATCAGTCCATCTGCACCCCAATCTCCAAACTCTGCTCTCTGTAACACTCCTTCTGCACCTCAGTCTACAAACTCTGCTCTCTGCAACAGTCCTTCTTCAACCCAGTCTCCAACATCTGCTCTTCACAACAGTCCTTCTGCACCAAAGTCTCAAAAATTTTTTCATGTAACAGTCCTACATAAAGGCAATCTAGAACCTCTACTCTCTGCAACAGTGCTTCTGCACCCAAATCTCAAACCTGTGCTCCCGGCAACAGTCCTTCTACACCCCATGTCCAGGCTCTGCTCTCTGCAGCAGTCCCTCTGTAACCCAGTCTCCAAACTCTGCTCTCTGTAACGATCCTTCTGCACCTCATTCTCCAAATTCTACTCTCTGTAAAAGTACTTCTGCACCCCTTCACCAAACGCTGCTCTTGGTAACAGGCCTTCTGCACCCCACTCTCCGACATCTTTTCTTTATAACAATCCTTCTGAACCCCAGTCTCCAACCTCTGCTCTCTACAACTATCCTTCTGCACCCCAGTCTCCAACCACTCCTCTCTGCAACAGTCCTTCTGCACCCCAGTCTCCAACATGTGCTCTCTGCAAAATCCTTCTGCACCTCAGTTTGAAAACCCTGTTCTCTGAAACGATCCTTCTGCACCCTAGTCTCCTACCTCTGCTCTCTGTAACAGTCCTGCTGCACCTTGGTCTACAACCTCTGCTCTCTGTAAGATCCCTGTGCAACATTTTCTAAAAACTCTTCTCTCTGTAACAGTTCTTCTGCACCCCAGTCTCCAACCATTGTTCTCTGTAACAGTCCTTTTGCATCTCAGTCTCAAACCTCTGCTCTCTGCCAAAGTCCTTCTACACCCCATTCTCTAAGCTCTGTTCTCTGCAACAGTCCTTCTAAACCACAGTCTCCAACCTCGACTGTCTGCAACAGTCTTTCTGTACCCTAGTCACCAACTTATGCTCTCTGTAACGGTCCTTACGTACAGCAGTCTACAAACTCTGCTCTCTCAAACGGTCCTTCTTCACCCCAGTCTCCAACCTCTGCTCTCTGTATCAGTACTTCTGCACCCCAGTCTCTAAACACTTCTTTCTGTAACATTCCTTCTCCACCGCAGTCTCCAACCTCTGCTCTTTGTGACAGTTCTTCTGCACCCCAGTTTCCAACCTATGCTCTCTACAACAGTTCTTCTGCACCCCAGTCTCCAACCTCTGCACTCTGAAACAGTCATTCTCCACCCCAGTCTCCAACATCAGCTGCTGTAACAGGCCTCCTCTACTGCAGTCTCCACATTCTGATCTCTGTAATTTTCCTTATGCACCAAAGTCTCCGACCTTTGCTTTCTCTATCAGTCCTTCTGCACCCCAGTCTCCAACCTGTGCTCTCTGTAACAGTCCTTCTGCATCTCAGTCTCCAAACTCTGCTCTCTGCAACATTCCTTCTGCACCCAATCTCCAAACTCTGCTCCCTCCAACAGTCCTTTTACAACAAATCTCCAACCTCTGCTATCTGCAGCAGTCTTTCTGCACCCCAGTCTCCAACATCTGCTAGTCTGTAACAGTCCTTCTGCACCTCAGTCTCCAACCTCTACTCTCTGTAACAGTCATTCTGCACCACAGTCTCCAATCTCTGCTCTGTGTAAGATCTTTCTGTAACCCAGTCTCCAAACTCTTCTCTCTGAAACAGTCCTTCTGCACAACAGTCTCCAAACTCTGCTCTCTGTAAGATCCTTCTGCACTCCAGTTTCCAAACTCTGCTCTCTGTAACATTCCTTCTCCACCCCAGTCTTTAACCTCTGCTTTCTGCAAGTGTCCTGCGGCACCCCAGTCTCCAAAATCTTTCCTCTGCAAAAGTCCTTCTGCTGCCCAGTCTCCAACCTCTACTCTCCGTAACGGTCCTTCAGCACCCCAATCTCCAAACTCTTCTATCTGTATCAGTCCTTCTGAACCTCAGTCTCAAACCTCTGCTCTCTGTATCTATCCTTCTGCACCTCAGTATCCAACCTGTACTCTCTGTAACATTCCTTCTATATCCAAATTTCTAACCTCTGCTTTCTGTAACACTCCTTCTGCACCTCAGTCTCCAAACTGTGCTCTCTGTAACATTCCTTCTGCAACCCAGTCTCCAACCTCTTCTGTCTGTAACAGTTTTTCTATACCGCAGTCTACAAACTCTTGTCTCTGTAACGGTCCTTCTGCACCCCAATTTCCAACCTCTGCTTTCGGTAACAATCTTTCTGCACCTCAGTCTCCAAACTCTGCTCTCTGTAACAGTCCTTCTGCACCCCAGTCTTCAACCACTGCTCTCTGTAACAGTCCACCTGCACCTCAGTCTCCAACATCTCCTGTAACAGGCCTTCTGCACGTCAGTCTCCAAACTCTTTTCTCTGTAGCAGGCCTTCTGGACACCAGTCTCCAAAATCTGCTCTCTGCAACGATCCTTCTGCACCCCAGTCTCCAACATCAGCTCTCTGCAATGATCCAACTTCACCCCTCTCTCCAACCTCTGATCGCTACAACAATCCTTCTGCACCTCAGTCTCCTAATTCCCCTCTCTGTAAGATGCTTCTGCAAACCTGCATCCAATTTCTGCTCTCTGTAACAGTCCTTCTGCACCCCAGTCTTCTACCTCTGCTCTCCTTACAGTCCTTCTTTACTTCAGTCTCCCAAATCTGCTCTCTGTAAGATCATTTTGTAACCAAGTATTTAAACTCTGCACTTTGTAACAGTCCTTCTGCACAACAGTCTCCAACCTCTTCTCTCTACAATGATTCTTCTCCACCCCAGTCTCCAACAACTGCTCTCTGCAACAGTACTTCCGCACCCCAGTCACCAAACTCTACTCTTTGTAACAGTCCTTTTTTCACCCCCATCTCCAAACTCTGCTCTCTGCAACGATCCTTCTGGAACCCAGTCTCTAACGTCTGCTCTCTACAACAGTCTTTCTGCACCACAGTCCTCAACCTCTGCTCTCTGTAAGATCCTTCTGCACTGCAGTTTCCAAACTCTGCTCTCTGTAACATAACTTCTCCAACCCAGTCTTCAACCTCTGTCCTCTGCAACAGTCCTTTTGTACCGCAGTCTCCAACCTCTGCTCTTCGTAACGGTCCTTCTACACCCCAGTCTCCAAACTCTGCTTTCTGTATCAGTATGTCTGAACCCCAGTCTCAAACCTCTGTTCTCTGTATCTATCCTTCTGCACCTCAGTCTCCAACCTGTGCTCTATGTAAGAGTCTTTCTGCACCCCAGTGTCCAACATCTGCTCTCGATAACAATCCTATATCGCAGTCTCCAACCTCTGCTCTCTTTAAAAGTCCTTCTTCAACCCAATTTCCAAACTCTGCTGCCCGTAATAGTCCTTCTGCACCTGAGTCTCCAAGCTCTGCTCTCTGTAATAGTCCTTCTGCACCTCAGTCTGAAACATCTGCTCTGTCCACGATCCTTTTGCACCTAGTCTTTAACCACTGCAGTCTGTAACAGTGAAGTTACACGTCAGTCTGCAACCTCTGCTCTATGTAAGTTCTTTCAGCAATCCAGTCTCTGCTCTCTGTAACACTCCTTCTATACCGCAGTCTCCAACCTCTGCTCTTTGTAAGGATCCTTCTGCACCCCAATTTCCAAACTTTGCTCTCTGTAACAGTCCTTCTGCACCCCAGTCTCCAACCTCTCCTCTCTGTAACAGGCCTTCTGCACACCAGTCTCAAAACTCTGCTTTCTATAGCAGGCCCTCTGCACCCCAGTTTCCATCATATGCTCTCTGCAACGATCCTTCTGCACCCCAGTCTCGAACCTTTGCTCTCTGCAATGATCCTACTGCACCCCAGTCTCCAACCTCTGATCTCTGCAAAAGTCCTTCTGCACGTCAGTCTCCAAATTCTGCTCTCTGTAAGATCCTTCTGCACCCCTGTCTCCAACCTTTCCTCTGTGTAACAGTTCTTCTGCACTCCAGTCTCCAACCTCTGCACTCCGCAAGAGTCATTCTGCACCCCAGTCTCCAAGCTCTGCTCTCTGCAACAGTCCTTCTGCTCCCTAGTTACCAACATCTGCTCTCTGCTACAGTACTTCTGCACCCCAGTCTTCAACCTCTGCTCTCTGTAACAGTTCTCCTGTACTGCAGTATCAAAACTCTACTCTTAGAGATAAATGAAAATGCAGACACAACCTATCAGAATCTATGGGACACAATGAAAGCAGTTTTAAGAGGGAAATTCATCACCTGGAGGTCATTCCTCAAAAAAAGGAAAAACCAACAAATAAATGAGCTCACACTTCATCTCAAAGCCCTAGAAAAGGAAGAGCAAAACAATAGCAAATGCAGCAGAAAGCAAGAAATAATTAAAATCAGAGCGGAAATCAATGAAATTGAAACAAAAGAAACTATCGAAAAAATTAACAAAACTAAAAGTTGGTTCTTTGAAAAAATAAACAAGATAGACAAACCTTTAGCCATGCTAACGAAGAGAAGAAGAGAGAGAACTCAAATTACTAACATAAGGGATGAAAAAGGCAATATCACAACAGACGCCACAGAAATACAGAAGACAATTAGAAACTATTTTGAAAACCTATATTCCAATAAAATAGAAGATAGTGAAGACATCGATAAATTTCTTAGGACATATGATTTGCCCAGACTGAGTCAGGAAGACACACACGATTTGAACAGACCAATATCAATGGATGAAATTGAAGAAGTAATCAAAAGACTACCAACCAAGAAAAGTCCAGGACCGGATGGGTATACAGTGGAGTTTTACAAAACCTTTAAAGAAGAATTAATACCAATACTTTTCAAGTTATTCCAGGAAATAGAAAAAGAGGGAGTCCTTCCAAATTCATTCTATGAGGCCAACATCACATTGATTCCGAAACCAGACAAAGACACAGCAAAGAAAGAAAACTACAGACCAATATCTCTGATGAACCTAGATGCAAAAATCCTCAATAAAATTCTGGCGAATCGGATACAAAGACACATCAAAAAAATTGTGCACCATGATCAAGTAGGATTCATCCCTGGGATGCAGGGATGGTTCAATATACGGAAATCAATAAATGTAATTCACCATATCAATAGACTTAAAGACAAGAACCATATGATCATCTCGATAGACGCAGAAAAAGCATTCGACAAAGTACAGCATCCCTTTATGTTCAAAACATTAGAAAAACTAGGGATAACAGGAACTTACCTTGATATTGTAAAAGCTATTTACGCTAAGCCCCAGGCTTGCATCATTCTGAATGGAGAAAAATTGAAGGCATTCCCCTTAAAATCAGGAACAAGACAGGGATGCCCTCTATCACCACTTCTATTCAATATAGTTCTCGAAACACTGGCCAGAGCAATTAGACAAACGAAAGAAATTAAAGGCATAAAAATTGGAAAGGAAGAACTTAAATTATCACTATTTGCAGATGACATGATTCTATACCTAGAAGACCCAAAATGGTCTACAAAAAAACTACTAGAACTAATAAATGAATTCAGCAAAGTGGCAGGATATAAAATCACCACGCACAAATCAAAGGCATTTCTGTATATCAGCAACAAAACCTCTGAAATGGAAATAAGGAAAACCACTCCATTCACAATATCCTCAAAAAAAATAAAATACTTGGGAATCAACCTAACAAAAGAGGTGAAAGATTTATACAATGAAAACTACAGATCCCTAAAAAGAGAAGTAGAAGAAGATCTTAGAAGATGGAAAGATATACCCTGTTCATGGATAGGCAGAACTAACATCATAAAAATGGCGATATTACCAAAAGTCCTCTATAGGTTTAATGCAATGCCAATCAAAATTCCAATGGCATTGCTTGTAGAAATAGATAAAGCAATCATGAAATTCATATGGAAAAATAAAAGACCCAGAATAGCAAAAGCAATTCTAAGCAGGAAGTGTGAATCAGGTGGTATAGCAATACCAGATTTCAAACTATACTACAGAGCAATAGTAACAAAAACAGCATGGTACTGGTACCAAAACAGGCGGGTAGACCAATGGTACAGAATAGAGGATACAGAGACTAATCCACAAAGTTACAACTATCTTATATTCGATAAAGGGGCTAAAAGCATGCAATGGAGGAAGGATAGCATTTTCAACAAATGGTGTTGGGAAAACTGGAAATCCATATGCAACAAAATGAAACTGAATCCCCTCCTCTCACCATGCACAAAAATTAGCTCAAAATGGATCAAGGACCTTGATATCAAATCAGAGACTCTGCGTATGATAGAAGAAAAAGTTGGCTACCATCTACATATTGTGGGATCAGGCTCCAAATTCCTTAACAGGACACCCATAGCACAAGAGTTAATAGCAAGAATCAACAAATGGGACTTACTTAAACTAAAAAGTTTTTTCACAGCAAGAGAAACAATAAGAGAAGTAAATCAGGAGCCTACATCATGGGAACAAATTTTTACCCCCCACACTTCAGATAGAGCCTTAATATCCAGAGTTTACAAAGAACTCAAAAAATTGGACAATAAGACAACAAATAACCCAATCAACAAATGGGCCAAGGACCTGAACAGACACTTCTCAGAGGAGGACATACAATCAATCAACAGATACATGAAAAAATGCTCACCATCTCTAGCAGTCAGAGAAATGCAAATCAAAACCACCCTAAGATACCATCTCACTCCAGTAAGATTGGCAGCCATTATGAAGTCAAATAATAACAAGTGCTGGCGAGGATGTGGGGAAAAGGGTACTCTAATACATTGCTGGTGGGACTGCAAATTGGTTCGGCCAATTTGGAAAGCAGTATGGAGATTCCTGGGAAAGCTAGGAATGGAACCACCATTTGACCCAGTTATTGCCCTTCTTGGGGTATTCCCTGAAGACCTTAAAAGAGCGTACTACAGGGATACGGCCACATCGATGTTCATAGCAGCACAATTCACAATAGCTAGACTGTGGAACCAACCCAGATGCCCTTCAATGGATGAATGGATTAAAAAAATGTGGCATTTATACAATATGGAGTATTACACAGCACTAAAAAATGACAAAATCATGGAATTTGCAGGGAAATGGATGGCATTAGAGCAGATTATGCTCAGTGAAGCTAGCCAATCCCTAAAAAACAAATACCAAATGTCTTCTTTGATATAATGAGAGCAACTAAGAATAGAGTAGGGAGGAAGAGCAGGAAGAAAAGATTGACATTAAACAGAGGCACGAGATGGGAGGGAAAGAGAGAGAAAAGTGGAATTGCATGGAAATGGAAAGAGACCCTCATTGTTATAAAAAACTACATAAAAGAGGTTGTGAGGGGAATTGGAAGAAAAATAAGGAGAGAAATGAATTACAGTAGATGTGATAGAAAGAAAAGATGGGGGGGAGGGGGATAGTAGAGGATAGGAAAGGTAGCAGAATACATCAGTCACTAGTATGGCATTATGTAAAAATGTGAATGTGTAACCTATGTGATTCTGCAATCTGTATTTGGGGTAAAAATGGGAGTTCATAACTCACTTGAAACTATTTTTCGAAGTATGATATGTCAAGAGCTTTGTAATGTTGTGAACAACCAATAAAAAAAAAATAAAAGTGAAAAAAAAAATAAGGACAGTTACAGAGAGCAGATGTGGGAGACAGGGGTGCAGGACTGATACAGAGCAGAAGTTGGTGACTGAGGTACAGAAGGACTGTTACAGAGAGAAGAGGTTTGAGACTCGGGTGCAGAAGGATAATTGCAGAGAGCAGAGTTTTCAGACTGAGGTACAGAAAAACTGTTGCAGAGAGCATATGTTGGAGATTGGGGTGCACATGGACTGTTGCAGCGAGCAGAGGTTGGAGACTAGGGTGAAGAGGGATCGTTGAAGAGAGCAGAGGTTGGAGACTGGGGTGCAAAAGGCCTTTTACAGAGAGCAGAGTTTGAAGACTGAGGTGCAGAAGGACTGTTACAAAGAGCAGAGTTTGGAGACTGGGTTGCAGAAGGATCTTACAGAGAACAGAGGTTGGAGACTGAGGTGCAGAAGCACTGTTACAGAGAGTAGAGTTTGGAGACTCAGGTGCAGAAAGACCTTTGCAGAGAGTAGAGTTTGGAGACTGTGGTGCAAAAGGATTGTTACAGAGAGCAGAGGTTAGAGACTGGGGTGCAGAAGGACTGATACAGAAAGCAGAGGTTGGAGACTCGGATGCAGAAGTACCCATATAGAGAGCAGAGGTTGGAGAATGCAGTACAGAAAGACTATTACAGAGAGCAGCGGTTGGAGACTGGGGTTGAGAAGGACTGTTGCAGAGAGCAAATGTTGGAGACTGGGTTGCAAAAGGACTTTTGCAGAGAGCAGAGGATGGAGACTGTGGTGCAGAAGGACTGTTGCAGAGAGCAGAGTTTGCAGACTGAGTTGCAGAAGGACTGTTACAGAGGGCAGAGTTTGGAGACTGTGGTGCAAAACAACTGATACAGATAGCAGAGGTTGGATACTGGGGTGCATAAGGACCCTTACAGAGAACAGAGGTTCGAGACTGTGGTACAGAAGGACTGTTACCGAGAGCAGAGTTTGGAGACTGGGTTGCAGGAGAACTGATTTAGAGAACAGATGTTGGAGACTTAGGTTCAGAAGGATTGTTGGGGCAAGCAGATTATGGAGACTGGGGTGTAGAAGGACTGTTGCAGAGAGAAGTGATTGGAGACTGAGGTACAGAAAGACTGTTACAGAGAGCAGAGTTTGGAGACACGGGTGCAGAATAACTGTTGTAGAGATCAGAGGTTGGACACTGGGGTGCAGAAGGACCATTGCAGAAAGCAGAGGTTAAAGACTGGGTTTCAGAAGTATCTTACAGAGAGCAGAGTTAGGACACAGAGGTGCAGAAGGACTTTTGCAGAGACCAGAAGTTTAAGATTGGGGCGCAGAAGGACTGTTACAGAGAACAGAGATTAATGTCTGAGATGGAGAGGGACTGTTACAGAGAGCAGAGTTTGGAGACTTGGGTGAAGAATGACTCATACATAACGCAGAGTTTGGAGACTCGGGTGCAGAAGGACCGATACAGAGAGCTTAGGTTAGAGACTGCAGTACAGAAGGACTGTTACAGAGAGCAGAGGTTGAAGATTGGGGTGCAGAAGGCCTGTTATACAGAGGAGAATTGGGAGAAGGGGGGCAGAAGGACTGTTACAGAGAGCAGAGTTTTGCACTGGGTTGCAGAAGGATCTTACAGAGAGCAGATGTTGGAGACTGAGGTGCAGAAGGACTTTTTCAGAGAATAGAGGTTGGAGACTGAGGCACAGAAGGATTGTTACAGACAGCAGAGTTTGGAGACTGGAGTTCAGAAGGACTCTTGCAGATAGCAGAGGTTGGAGACTGGGGTGTAGAAAGACTGTTGCAGGGACAAGAATTTGGAGACTGGGGTTCTGTAGGACTGTTGCAGAGAGCAGATGTAGGAGACTGAGATTCAGAAGGACTGTCACAGAGAGAATAGGTTGAAGACTGGGGTGCAGAAGGATTGTTATAAATAACAGACTTTGGAGACTGGAGCGCAGAAGGGCTGTTACAGAGAGCAGACTTTGGAGATTGGGTTGCAGAAGGATCTTACGTAGAACAGAGTTTGGTGACTGAGGTGCAGAAGGACTGTTTCAGAGTGCATTGATTGGAGTCTGGGGTGCAGAAGGATCATTGCAGACAGCAGAGTTTCCAGACTAAGGCGCAGAAGGACTTTTGCAGAGAGCAGATGTTGGAGACATGGGTGCAGAATGACTGTTTCAGAGAGCAGATGTTGGAGACTGGGATGCAGATGGATCATTGCAGAGAGCAGAGGTTGGACACTGGGGTGCAGAAGGACTGTTACACAGAGCAGAGGTTGAAGACTTAGGTGTAGGAGGACTGTTGCAGAAAGCAGAGGTTGGAAATTTGGGTGAAGAAGGACTCTTGCAGAGAGCAGAATTTGGAGACTGGGGTGCAGAAGGACTGTTACAGAGAGCAGAGTTTGGAGACTGGGGTGAAGAAGAAGTGTTGCAGATAGCAGAGTTTGGAAACTGGGGTGAAGAAGGACTATTGCAGAGAGCAGGTTTTGGAGACTTGGGTGCAGAAGGACTTTTGCAGAGAGTAGAATTTGGAGACAGATGTGCAGAAGGACTGTTGCAGATAGAAGAGGTTGGAGACTGCGGTACCGAAGGACTGATACAAAAAACATGGGTTGGAGACTGAAGTGCAGAAGGACCATTACAGAGAGCAGAGTTTTGAGACTGCAATACAGGAGGACTGTTACAGAGAGCAGAGGTTGGAGACTGGAGTGGAGAAGAACTGTTTTAGAGTGCAGATGTTGGAGACCGGTTTGCAGAAGAACTGTTGCAGAGAGCAGAGGTAGGAGACTGAGATACAGAAAGACTGTTACAGAGAGCAGACTTTGGAGACTGGGGAGCAGAAGGACTGATACAGAGAGCAGAGTTTGGAGACTGGGATGCAGAAAGCCTGTTACAGAGAGCAGAGGCTGGAGACTGGGTACAGAAGGGCTGTTACAGAGAGCAGAGTTTGGAGACTGTGTTGCAGAATAATATTACGTAGAGCAGAGTTTGGAGACTGCGGTGCAGAAAGATTGTTACAGAGAGCAGAGGTTGGCGACTGGGGTGCAGTAAGATTATTGCAGAGAGCAGAGGTTGGAGATTGGTGAGCAGAAGGTTTGTTGCAGAGAACAGAGGTTGGAGACATGGGTGTAAAAGGACGGTTGCAGAGAGCAGATGTTGGAGACTGGGATGCAGAATAACTGTTACAAAGAGCAAAGGTTGAAGACTGGAGTGAAGAAGGACTGTTGCAGAGAGCAGAGTTTGGAGACTGGGGTTCATGAGGACTGTAATAGAGAGCAGATGTTGGAGACTGAGATACAGAAGGACTGTTACAGAGAGCAGAGTTTGGAGACTGGGGTGCAGAATGACTGATACAGAAAGAAGAGGTTGGAGAATGGGATGCAGAAGAACTTTTTCAGAGAGTAGATGTTAAAGACTGGGGTGCAAAAGAACTGTTGCAGAGAGCAGAAGTTGGAGACTGGGGTGCAGAAGGATTGTTGCAGGGAGCAGATGTTGGAGACTGGGGTGAAGAAGGACTTTAACAGAGATCAGAGTTTGGAGTCTGGGGTGCAGAAGAATCTTACAGAGAGCAGAGGTTGGAGAGTGGGTTGCAGACGAACTGTTGCACAGAGTAGAGGTTGGAGACTGGGGTGCAGAAAGACTGTTACAGAGAGCAGAGTTTGGAGAATGGGTGGCAGAAAGATCTTACATAGAGCAGATGTTTGAGACTGAGGTGCAGAAAAATTGTTACCGAGAGCAATGTTTGGAGACTGGGGTGCAGAAGGATTTTTGCAGGAAGCAGTGGTTTGAGACTGACATGCTGAAGGACTCTTGCAGACAACAGAGTTTTGAGAATGGGGTGCAGAAGGACCGTTGCAGAGAGCAGATGTTGGAGACTGAGGTACAGAAGGATTGTTACAGAGAGGAGAGTTTGGAGACTGGGGTGAAGAAGGACTGTTATGAAGATAAGAGTTTGGAGACGTTTTTGCAGAAAGATCTTACATAAAGCAGAGGTTGGAAACTGAGGTGCAGAAGAAATGATACCCAGAGCAGAGTTTGGATACTGGGGTGCAGAAGGACTGTTGCCGAGACCAGAGGTTGGAGACTGTCGTGAAGAAGGACTGTTGCAGAGAGCAGAGGTTGGAGACTGTGGTGGAGAAGGAATGTTACAGAGAGCAGAGTTTGGAAACTGGGGTGTAGAAGGATCTTCCAGAGAGCAAAGATTGGAGACTGGGGTTCAGAAGGACTGTTACAGAGAGCAGAGGTTAGAGACTGAGTTGGAGAAAGACTGTTACAGAATGCAGAGTTTAGAGACGGTGGGGCACAAGGATCCTTGCAGAGATCAGAGTTTTCAGAGTGATGTACAAAATGACTGTTGCAGAGAGCAGATGTTGGAGACTGGGGTGCAGAAGGATTGTTGCAGAGTGCAGAGGCTAGAGACTGGGGTGCCTTAGGACCATTGCAGAGGTCAGAGTTTGGGTACTGAGGTGAAGTAGGATTGTTACAGAGAACAGAATTTGGAAACTGGGGTGCAGAAGGACTGCTACAGAGAACAAAGTTTAAAAACTGGGGTTTAGAAAGACTGTGGCAGAGAGCAGAGGTTGGAGACTGGGGTGTAGACAGACTGTTACAGAGAGCAGAGTTTGGAGACAGGGTTGTAGAAGGATCTTACTGAGAGTAGAGGTTGGAGACTGAGGTGAAACAAGACTGTTGCAGAGAGCCGAGTTTGGAGACTGGGGTGCAGAAGGATCATTGCTGAGAACCGATTTTTAAGACTGAGGTGCAGAAGGACGGTTGAAGATTACAGAGGTTGGAGACTTGGGTGCAGAAGGATCTTTGCAGAGAGCAGAGGTTTGAGACTGGGGTGCAGAAGGACTCTTACAGAGAATAGAGATTGGAGACTGCAGTGCAGAACACCTGTTATAGAGAGCACAGTTTGGTGAAAGGATGCAGAACGACTGTTACAGAGGGCAGAGTTTGGAGACTGGGTTGCAGAACGATCTTACAGAGAGTAGAGGTTGGAGACTGAGGTGCAGAAGGACTCTTACAGAGAGTAGAGTTTGGAGACTGAGTTGCAGAGGACAATTGCAGAGAGCAGAGGTGGAGACAGAGGAGCAGAAAGATTGTTACAGAGAGAAGAGTTTGGAGACCGGGGTGCAGAAGGACTGTTGCAGATAGCAGAGGTTTGAGACTGGGGTGCAGAAGGACTCTTACAGAGAATAGAGATTGGAGACTGCAGTGCAGAACGCCTGTTATAGAGAGCACAGTTTGGTGAAAGGATGCAGAACGACTATAACAGAGGGCAGAGTTTGGAGACTGGGATGCAGAACGATCTTACAGAGAGTAGAGGTTGGAGACTGAGGTGCAGAAGGACTCTTACAGAGAGTAGAGGTTGGAGACTGAGGTGCAGAGGACAATTGCAGAGAGTAGAGGTGGAGACAGAGGAGCAGAAAGATTGTTACAGAGAGAAGAGGTTGGAGACCGGGGTGCAGAAGGACTGTTGCAGATAGCAGAGGTGGGAGAATGGGGTGAAGAAGGACTGTTGCAGGGTGCAGGTGTTGGAGACTTGGCTGCAGAAAGACTGTAGAAGAGAGCAGAATTTGGAGACTGAGGTGCAGAATAACTGTTACAGAGAGCAGAGTTTGGAGACTGGGGTTCAGAAGGACTGATACAGAAAGCAGAGGTTGGAGACTATGGTGCAGAAGAACCGTTGCAGAGAGTAGAGTTCGGAGACTGCCATACAGGAAAACTGTTATACAGAGTAGAGGTTGGAGAATGGTTTATAGAACTGTTTCAGAGTGCAGATGTTCGAGACTGGGGTTCAGAAGAACTGTTGCTGAGAGCAGAGTTTTGAGACTGGGGTGCAGAAGAACTGTTGCAGAGAGCAGGGGTTGGAGACTGGGGTGCAGTATTACTGATACAGAAAGCAGAGGTTGAGACTGGGGTGCAGAAGAACCGTTACAGAGAGCAGAGGTTGGAGACTGTAGTACAGAAGGACTGTTTCAGAGAGCAGAGGTTAGAAAATGGGGTGCAGAAGGACTGTTACTGAGAGCAGAGGTTAGAGAATGGGGTGCAAAAGTAAGGTTGCAGAGTTCAGAGGTTGGAGACAAAGGTGCAGAAGGACTGTTACAGAAAGCAGAAGTTGGAATCCATGGTTCAGAAGGACTTATACAGAAACCAGAGGTTTGAGACTGGGGTGCTTAAGGACCGTTAGAGAGAGCAGAGGTTGGAGACTGTGGTACAGTAGGACTGTGACAGAGAGCAGATGTTTGAGACTGGAAAGTAGAAGGACTGTTGCAGAGAACAGATGTTGTAGACTGGGTAGCAGCAGGACCGTTGAGGAAAGCAGAGGTTGTAGACTGGGTTGGAGAAGAATGATGCAGAGAGGAGAGTATGGAACTGGGGTGCAGAAGGACCTTACAGAGAACAGAGATTGGAGACTGGGGTGCAGAAGGAGTTTTAAGGAGAGGAAACGTTAGAGACTGGGGTGCAAAAGGACTGTTGCAGAAAGCAGATGTTGGAGACTTGGGTGCATAAGGACCGATCCAGAGAGCAGAGGTTGGAGACAGGGGTGCAGAAGGACGGTTGCAGAGAGCAGAGGTTGGAGACTGAGGTTAAGAAAAACAGTTACAGAGAGCAGAAGTGGAGTGTGTGGTGCAGAAGGATCGTTGAAGAGAGCAGAAGTTGGAGACTGAGTTGCAGAAGAATCGTTGAAGAGAGCAGAGGTGGAGACTGGGCTGCAGAAGCATCATTACAGAGAGAAGAGGTGGGAGACTGCGGTGCAGGAGGACTGTTACAGAGAGCACAGGTTGGAGACTGGGGTGCAGAAGAATGTTGCAGAAAAAAGAGGTTGGAGACTGGGGTGCAGAATGAATGTTTCAGAGAGCAGAGGTTGGAGACTGAGATGCAGACACAGATGTAACACAGAGCAGACTTTGGAAACTGGGGTGAAGTATTATGATACAGAAAGCAGAGGTGTGAGACTGGGGTGCAAAAGGACCGTTACAGAGAGCAGAGGTTGCAGACTGGCGTGCAGAAGGACTGTTTCCGAGAGCAGAGTTTGGAGACTGGGGTGCATAAGGCCTGCTACAGTAAGCAGAGGCTGGAGACTGGGTTGCAGAAGGACTGTTATAGAGTGCAGAGTTTTGAGGCTGTGTTGAAGAAGAATCTTAAAGAGAGCAGTGGTTGGTGACTGTGGTGAAGGACGAATGTTACAGAGAGCAGTGATTAGAGATTGGGGTGCAGAAGGATCGTGCAGAGAGCAGAGGTTTCAGACTGTGGTGCAGAAGGACTGTAACAGAGAGAAGTGGTTGGATACTGAGTTGTAGCAGGACTGTTACAGATAGCAGAGTTTGTTGACTGAAGTGCAGAAGGACTGTTACAGAAAGAATAGGTTGGAAATTGGGGTACAGAGGGACCGTTACAGAGAGCAGAGGTTGGAGACTGCGGTATAGAAAGACTGTAACAGAGAGCAGAGGTTTGAGAATACGGTGCAGGAGTACTGTTACAGAGAGCAGAGGTTGGAGACTGGGGTGCAGAAGGATTGTTACAGAGAGCAGAGGTTGGAGACTGGGGTGCATAAGGACTGTTACACAGAGCAGAGGTTGAAGCCTGGGGTGTAGAAGGACTATTGCAGAGAGCAGAGGCTGGAGACTTGGGTGAAAAAGTACTGTTGCCAAGAGCAGAATTTGGAGACTGAGGTGCAGAAGGACTGTTGAGGAGAGGAGACGTTGGAGACTGGGGAGCAGAAGGATCGTTTCAGAGAGGAGAGTTTGGAGACTGAGGTGCAAAAGGATCATAGCACAGAATAGCGTTTTAAGACTGAGGTGCAGAAGCACTGTTGCAGAGACCACAGGTTGAAGAATGGGGCGCAGAAGACTGTTGCAGAGAGCAGTGTTTTGAGACTGGGGTGCAGAAGTCTTGATATAGAGAACAGACTTTGAAGACTGGGGTGCAGAAGGCCTTATACGGAGAGGAGAGTTGGGAGAAGGGGTGCAGAAGGACTGTTAGAGAGGGCAGAGTTGGGAGACTGGGTTGCAGAAGGATCTTACAGAGAGATGATGTCAGAGACTGAGGTGTAGAATTATTGTTGCAGAGAGAAGAGTTTGGAGACTGGGGTGCAGAAGGCCGGTTACAGAGAGCAGTGTTTGGAGACTGGGGTGCAGAAGGCCTGTTAAATGGAGCAGAGGTTAAAGACTGGGATGCAGAAGGACTGTTATAGAAAGCAAAGTTAGGTGACTGGGTGGCAGAAGGATCTTACAGAGAGCAGAGTTTGAAGACTGAGGTGCCGGAGGACTGTTACAGAGAGCAGTGGTTGGAGACTGGGGTTCAGATGGATTGTGTAGAGAGAAGAGGTTTCAGACTGAGGTGTAGATCGACTGTTACAGAGAGCAGAGGTTGGGGACTAAGGTGCAGAAGGACTGTTACCGGGAGCAAATTTTGGAGACTGTGTTGCACAAGGATCTTACATAGAGCAGAGTTTGGAGACTGAGGTGCATTAGGATTGTTACAGAGAGCAGATGTTGAAGTCTGGGGTGTAGAAGGACTGTTATCGGGAGCAAATTTTGGAGACTGTGTTGCACAAAGATCTTACTTTACACCTCAGTGTAGAGTTTGGAGACTCAGGTGCATTAGGACTGTTACAGAGAGCAGATGTTGAAGTCTGGGGTGCAGAAGGATTGTTGCAGAAATCAAAATTTTCAGTCTGAGGTGCAGAAGGACTTTTGCAGAGAGCAGATGTTGGAGACTGGGGTGCACAAGGTTCATTGCAGAGAGCAGAAGTTGGAGACTGCAGTACAGACGGACTGTTGCAGAGAGCAGAGGTTTGAGACTAGGGTAAAAAAGGACTGTTTCAGAGAGCATATGTTGGATACTGTTTTTCAGAAGGACTGTTGCAGAGTGCAGAAGTTGAAGAATGGGTTGCAGAAGGACTTTTGCAGAGAGCAGAGGTTGGATACTGAGGTCAGATGGACGGACAAAGAAAGCAAAGTTTGGAGACTGGCTTGCAAAAGGATGTTTACAGAGAGCAGAGTTTGGAGTCTGTGGTACAGAAGGACTGTTACAGAGAGCAAATTTTGGAAACTGGGGAGCATTAGGAGTGTTGCAGAGTACAGAGGTTGGAGACTGGGGTGCAGCAGGACCGTTGCAGAAAGCATAGGTTGGAGACTGAGGTGCAGAATGACTCTTACAGAGAGTAGAGGTTGGAGACTGAGGTTCAGAAGGACCATTGCAGAGAGCAGAGATGGAGACAGAGGTGCGGAAAGATTGTTACAGAGAGAAGAGGTTGGAGACTGGGGTGCAGAAGAACTGTTGCAGATAGCAGAGGTGGGAGAATGGGGTGAAGAAGGACTGTTGCAGGGTGCAGGTGTTGGAGACTTGGCTGCAGAAACACTGTTGAAGAGAGCATAATTTGGAGTCTGAGGTGCAGTATAACTGTTACAGAGAGCAGAGTTTGGAGACTGGGGTTCAGAAAGACTGATACAGAAAGCAGAGTTTGGAGACTATGGTGCAGAAGAACCATTGCAGAGAGTAGAGTTCGGAGACTGCCATACAGGAAAACTGTTATAGAGAGTAGAGGTTGGGGAATTTTATAGAAGAACTGTTTCAGAGTGCAGATGTTGGAGACTGTTGTTCAGAAGAACTGTTGCTGAGAGCAGAGTTTTGAGACTGGGGTGCAGAAGAACTGTCGCAGATAGAAGGGGTTGGAGACTGAGGTGCAGAAAGAATGTCACAGAGAGCAAAGGTTGGAGACTGGGGTGCAGAATTACTGATATAGAAAGCAGAGGTTGAGACTGGGGTGCAGAAGAACCGTTACAGAGAGCAGATGTTGGAGACTGTAGTACAGAAGGACTGTTTCAGAGAGCAGAGGTTAGAGAATGGGGTGCAGAAGAACTGTTACAGAGAGCAGAGGTTAGAGAATGGGGTGCAGAAGTAAGGTTGCAGAGTTCAGAGGTTGGAGACAAAGGTGCAGAAGGACTGTTACAAAAAGCAGAGGTTGGAATCCGTGGTTCAGAAAGAATTATACAGAAAGCAGAGGTTTGAGACTGGGGTGCATAAGGACCGTTAGAGAGAGCAGAGGTTGAAGACTGTGGTACAGAAGGACTGTTCCAGAGAGCAGAGGTTTGAGACTAGAAAGTAGAAGGACTGTTGCAGAGAACAGATGTTGTAGACTGGGTTGCAGCAGGACCGTTGAGGAAAGCAGAGGTTGTAGACTGGGTTGGAGAAGAATGATACAGAGAGCAGAGTATGGAAACTGGGGTGCAGAAGGACCTTACAGAGAATAGAGGTTGGAGACTGGGGTGCAGAAGGAGTGTTAAGGAGAGGAGACGTTAGAGACTGGGGTGCAAAAGGACTGTTGCAGAGAGCAGAGGTTTCAGACTGAGGTGCAGAAGGACTTTAACAGAGAGAAGTGGTTGGAGACTGAGTTGCAGCAGGACTGTTACAGATAGCAGAGTTTGGTGACTGAGGTGCAGAAGGACTGTTACAGAAAGAATAGGTTGAAAATTGGGGTACAGAGGGACCGTTACAGAGAGCAGAGGTTGGAGACTGCGGTATAGAAAGACTGTAACAGAGAGCAGAGGTTTGAGAATACGGTGCAGAAGTACTGTTACAGAGAGCAGAGGTTGGAGACTGGGGTGCAGAAAGATTGTTACAGAGAGCAGAGGTTAGAGACTGGGGTGCATAAGTACTGTTACAGAGAGCAGAGATTGAAGCCTGGGGTGTAGAAGGACTATTGCAGAGAGCAGAGGCTGGAGACTTGGGTGAAGAAGGACTGTTGCCAAGAGCAGAATTTGGAGAATGAAGTGCAGAAGGACTGTTGAGGAGAGGAGACGTTGGAGACTGGGGTGCAGAAAGATCGTTTCAGAGAGGAGAGTTTGGAGACTGAGGTGCAAAAGGATCGTAGCAGAGAACAGCGTTTTAAGACTGAGGTGCAGAAGCATTGTTGCAGAGACCACTGGTTGGAGACTGGGGCGCAGAAGGCCTCTTGCAGAGAGTAGTGGTTGTAGACTGGGTGCAGAAGTCTTGATATAGAGAACAGACTTTAGAGACTGGGGTGCAGAAGGCCTTTTAAGGAGAGGAGAGTTGGGAGAAGGGGTGCAGAAGGACTGTTAGAGAGGGCAGAGTTGGGAGACTGGGTTGCAGAAGGATCTTAAAGAGAGATGATGTTAGAGACTGATGTGTAGAATGATTGTTGCAGAGAGAAGAGCAGAGGTTGGGGACTGAGGTGCAGAAGGACTGTTACCGGGAGCAAATTTTGGAGACTGTGTTGCACAAGGATCTTACATAGAGCAGAGTTTGGAGACTGAGGTGCATTAGGATTGTTACAGAGAGCAGATGTTGAAGTCTGGGGTGTAGAAGGATTGTTGCAGAAAGCAAAATTTTCAGACTGAGGTGCAGAAGGACTTTTGCAGAGAGCAGATGTTGGAGACTGCGGTGCACAAGGTTCGTTGCAGAGAGCAGAAGATGGAGACTGCAGTACAGATGGACTTTTGCAGAGATCAGAGGTTTGAGACTAGGGTACAAAAGGACTGTTTCAGAGAGCAGATGTTGGATACTGTTTTTCAGAAGGACTGTTGCAGATAGCAGAAGTTGAAGAATGGGTTGCAGAAGGACTTTTGCAGAGAGCAGAGGTTGGATACTGAGGTTCAGATGGACGGACAAAGAAAGCAGAGGTTGGAGACTGGCGTGCAAAAGGATCTTTACAGAGAGCAGAGTTAGGAGACTGCGGTACAGAAGGACTGTCACAGAGAGCAGATTTTGGAGAATGGGGAGCAGAAGGAGTGTTGCAGCTTACAGAGGTTGGAGACTGGGGTGCAGCAGGACCGTTGCAGAAAGCAGAGGTTGGAGACTTGCGTGGAGAAGGAATATGACAGAGAGTAGAGTTTGGAAAGTGGGGTCAGAAGGATCTATCAGAGAGCAGAGGTTGGAGACTGGGGTGCAGAAAGATCGTTGCGGAGAAGAGTTTGGACACTGGGTTTCAAAAGGACTGTTGCAGAGAGCAGATTTTGGAGACTGAAGTGCAGAAGGACTGTTTAGAGAGCAGATTTTGGAGACTGGGTTGCAGAAGGACTCTTGAAGAGAGCAGAGGTTGAAGACTGAAGTGGAGAAGGACTGTTACACAGAACAGAGTGTGGAGACTGGGGTGCAGAAGGACTGTTGCAGAGAGCAGAGTTTTAAGACTGGGGTAAAGAAATATTATAGCAGAGAGCAGAGGTGGTGACTTGGCTGCAGAAGGACTGTTACACACAGCACAAGTTGCAGACTGGGTTGCAGAAAGAATTTTGCAGATAGCAGACTTTGGAGACTGGGGCGCATAAGGACTGTTGCAGATAGCAGAGTTTGGATATGAGGTTCAGAAGGACTGTTACAGAGAGCAGAGGTTGTAGACTGGGATGCAGAAGGTCTGATACAGAAAGCAGAGGTTTGAGACTGGGGTGCAGAAGGACCGTTACAGAGAGAAGATTTTGAAGACTACAGTACAGAAAGACTGTTACAGAGAGTAGAGGGTGGCGACTGGGGTGCAGAAGGAGTGTTGCAAAGAACAGAGTTTAGAGACCGAGGTGCAGAAGGACTGTTACAGAGAGCAGAGTTTTTAGACAAGGTTGCAGAAGGATCTTACAGAGAGCAGAGATTGTAGACCGAGGTGCAGCAGGACTGTTACAGAGAGCAGAGGTTGGAGACTGGGTTGCAGAAGGATTGTTATAGGGAACAGACTTTAGAGACTGGGGTGCAGAATGCCTGTTACGGAGAGGAAATTTGGAAGTAGGCGTGCAGAAAAACTGTTACAGAGGGCAGAGTTTGGAGTCTGGGATGCAGAAGGTACTTACAGAGAGCAGTTGTTGGAGAGTGAGGTGCAGAGGGACTATTACAGAGAGTAGATGTTGGAAACTGAGGCACAGAAATATTGTTACAGAGAGCAGATTTTGGAGACTGGGGTGAAGAAGGAATGTTTCAGATACCAGAGGATGGAGAATGGGGTGTAAAAGGACTGTTGCAGAAACCAGAAGTTGAAATCTGGGGTGCTGAAGGACTATTGCAAAGAGCAGATGTAGAAGACTGAGATACAGAAGGACTGTTACAAAGAGCAGGGGTTTGCGACTGGGGTGCGGAAGGAATGATACAGAGAACAGTCTCGAGACTGGGGTGCAGAAGGCCTGTTCCAGAGAGCAGAGGTTGGAGCCTGGGGTGCAGAAGGGCTGTTAGAGAGAGCAGAGTTTGGAGACTGGGTTGCAGAAGGATCTTACATAGGGCAGAATTTGGAGACTGAGGTGCAGAAGGAATGTTATGGAGAGCAGAGTTTGGAGACTGGGGTGCAGAAGGATAGTTGGAAACAACAAAGTTTCCGGACTGAGGTGCAGAAGGACTGTTGCAGAGATCAGATGTTGGAGACTTGGGTGCAGAAGGACTGTTGCAGAGAGCAGATGCTAGAGACTGGGATGCAGAAGTATCATTGCAGAGAGCAGAGGTTGGACACAGGGATGCAGAAGGACTGTTACACAGAGCAGAGGTTGCAGACTGAGGTGAAGAAAAACTGTTACAGAGAGCAGATTTGGGAGACAGGGGTGCAGAACTGATACAGATCAGAAGTTGAAGACTGAGGTACAGAAGAACTGTTACAGAGAGCAGAGGTTGGAGACTGGGGTGCAGAAGGATTATTGCAGAGAGCAGAGTTTACAGACTGAGGTACAGAAGAACTGTTGTAGAGAGCAGATGTTGGAGATTGGGGTGCAAAAGGACTTTTGCAGGTAGCAGAGGTTGGAGACTGGGATGCAGAGGGATCGTTGCAGAGAGCAGAGGTTGGAGACTGGGGTGCAGAAGGACTGATACAGAGAGCATAGTTTGAAAACTGGGGTGAAGAAGGTCTTTTATAGAGAGCAGAGTGTGCAGACTGGGTTGCAGAAGGATCTTACATAGAGCAGAGGTTGGAGACTGAGGTGTAGAAGCAGTGTAACAGAGAGTAGCAGTTGGAGACTCAGGTGCAGAAGGACCATTGCAGAGAGCAAAGGATGTATATGGAGGTGCAGAAGGCTTGTTAGAGAGAGCAGAGGTTAGAGACTGGGGTCTAGAAGACTGTAGCAGAGAGCAAAGTTTGGAGACTAAGGTGCAGAGGGACAGTTACACAGAGTACAGTTTGAAGACTGGGGTGCAGAAGAACTGATAAAGAAATCAGAGGTTGGAGATTCGGGTGTAGAAGTACCCTTACAGAGAGCAGATGTTGGAGAATGCAGTACAGAAAGACTGTTATAGAGAGAGAGCAGAGGTTGGAGACTGGGGTGCAAAAGGACTGTTGCAGAGAGCAGAGGATAAAGTCTGGGGTGCAGTAGGACTGTTGCAGAGAGATGAGGTTGCAGACTGACTTGCAGAAGGACTTTTACAGAGGGCAGAGTTTTGAGACTGTTGTTCAAAACGACAGATACAGGAAGCAGAGGTTGGATACTGGTGTGCATATGGACCCTTACGGAGAACAGCAGATGGAAACTGCGGTAGAGAAAAACGGTTACAAAGAACAGAGGATGGAGACTGGGGTGCAAAAGAACTGATGTAGAGACCAGATGTTGGAGACTGGGGTGCTGAAGGATCGTTGGGGCACGCAGAGTATGGAGACTGGGTTGTAGAAGAACTTTTCCAGAGAGCACAGTTTGGAGACTGGGGTGTAGAAGGACTGTTTCAGAGAGCAGAGGTTGCAGTCTGAGGTGCAGAAGAAGCGTTGCAGAAAGCAGAGTTTGGAGACTGGGTTTCAGAAGGATCCTACAAAGAGCAGAGTTTGGTCACTGAGGTACAGAAGGACTTTTGCAGGGAGCAGAGGTTGGAGATTGGGAAGCAGAAGTACTTTTGCAGAGAACAGGGGTTCGATTCTGAGGTGCAGAAGAACTTTTACAGAGAGCAGAGGTTGGAGACTGGTGTGCAGAATGAGTGACACATAACGCAGAGTTTGGAGACTCGGGTGTAGAAGGACTGTTGTAGAGAGCAGATGTTGGAGACTGCAGTACAGAAGGACTGTTACAGAGAGCAGAGGTTGAAGACTGGGGTGCAGAGGGATTGTTGCAGAGAGCAGAAGTTGCAGAGTGAGGTGCAGAAGGACTGTTACAGAGAGAAGAGTTTGGAGACTCTGGTGCAGAAGGACTGATACAGAAAGCAGAGGTTGATGACTGGGGTGTACAAGGACTGTTTCAGAGAGCAGAGTTTGGAGACTGGGTTGGAGAAGGACTGTTGCAGACAGCAGATGTTGGAGACTGAGGTGCAGAAGGAATGTTGCAGAGAGCAGAAATTAGAGACTGGGGTGCATATGGACTATTGCAGAGAGAAAAGGTTGCAGACTGAGGTGAGGAAGCCTAATACAGAAAGCAGAATTTCGAGAATGTGGTGCAAAAGGACTGATACAGAAAACAGAGTTTGGAGAATGTGGTTCAGAAAAACCCTTACAGAGAACAGAGTTTGGAGACTGTAGTACTGAAGGACTGTTACAGAGAGCAGAGGTTTTAGACTGGGGTGCAGAATAACTATTGTAGCAATCAGAATTTGAAGACTGGGGTGCAAAAGGACCATTGCAGAAAGCAGAGGTTGGAGACTGGGTTTCAGGAGGATCTTACAGAGACCAGAGTTTGGACACAGAGGTGCATAAGGACTGTTGCAGAGTGCAGAGGTTGGAGATTGGGGCGCAGTAGGACTGTTGCAGAGAACAGAGGTTGGAGTCTGAGGTACAGAAGGACTGTTACAGAGAGCAGAGGTTGGAGACTGGGGTGCAGAATGACTGATAAATAACGCAGAGTGTGGAGAATCGGGTGCAGAAGGACCGTTACAGAGAGCAGAGGTTAGAGAATGGGTTGAAGAAGAACCCTTACAGAGAACAGAGGTTGAAAACTGCAGTACAGTAGAACTGTTGTTGAGAACAAGGTTGGAGACTCGGGTGCAGTGGGACCATTGCAGAGAGCAGTGGTTGGAGACTGCAGTAAAGAAGGACAAAGAGTAGAGGATGGAGACTGGGGAGGAGAAGAACTGTCCCAAAGAGCAGAGATTGCAGAGTGAGATGCAAAAAGACTGTTACAGAGAGCAGAGTTTGGAGATTGTGGTGCAGAAGGACTGATACAGAAAGCAGAGGTTGGAGACTGTTGTACAGAAGAAGTGTTTTTGAGAACAAGTTTGGAGACTGGGTTGAAGAGGGACCATTGCAGAGAGCATAGGTTGGAGACTGGGGTACAAAATGATCTTACAGAGAGCAGAATTTGGAGACTGGGTTGCAGAAAGACTGTTGCAGAATAGACTTTGGAGACTGGGGTGCAGAAGGACTGTTCAAGAGAGCAGAGGTTGGAGACTGGGGTGCAGAAGGACTGTTGCAGAGAGCAGTGTTTGAAGACTGAGGTGCAGAAGCACTTTTTTCAGAGAGCAGAGTTTGGAGACTGGGGTTCAGAAGGAATGATACAGAGAGCCTAGGTTGGAGACTGAGTTACAGAAGGAAAGTTACTGAGAGCAGAGCTTGGAGAATGGGGTGCAGAAGGACTGATACCGAAAGCAAAGGTGGGAGACTGGGGTCAAGAAGGACCGTTACAGAGAGCAGAGGTACGAGACTGCAGTACAGAAGCACTGTTACAGAAAGCAGATGTTGAAGACTGTGGTACAGAAGGGCTGTTGCAGAGAACAGAGTTTGAAGACTGGCGTGCAGAAGGCCCGTTACGGAGAATAGAGATTGGAGTCTGAGGTAAAGAAGGACTATTACAAATAGCAGATGTTTGAGACTGGGGAGCAGAAGGACTGTTGCACAGGACAGAGGTTGGAGACTGGGGTGCTGCAGGACATTTGCAGAAAGCAGAGTTTAAAGACTGGGATAAAGGATGAATGTTACAGAGAGCAGAGTTCGGAAACTGGAGTGCAGAAGGATCTTACAGAGAACAGATTTTGGAGACTGTTGTGCAGAAGCACTGTTACAGAGAGCAGAGGTTGGAGACTGGGGTCCAGAAGGATTGTAGCAGAGAGCAAAGTTTGGAGACTGGGGTGCAGAAGGACTGTTGCAGAGAGCTGAGGCTGAAGACTGGGGTCAGAAGAACTGTTGCAGAGAGCAGAGGTTGGAGACTGGAGTGCAGAAGGACTTTTGCAGAGAGCAGATGTTGAAGACTGAGGTGCAGAAAGACTGTTACAGAGAGCAGAATTTGGAGACTGGGGTGCTGAAGGACTGGTACAGAGAGCAGAGTTTGGAGACTGTGTTTCAATTGGACTGTTGCAGAGAGCAGACTTTGGAGACTGGTGTTCAGATGAATTTTACGAAGAGCAGAATTTGGAGACTGAGGTGCAGAAGGACTGTTGCAGAGATCAGAGGTTGGAGACAGGGGTTAAGAAAGATAATTGGAGAAAGCAGATTTTGAAGACTGGGGTACTTAAGGCCTGCTACAGAGAGCAGAGATTTGGGACTGATTTGCAGAAAGACTATTACAGAAAGCAGAGGTTGGAAATTGGGGTGCAGAAGTACCGTTACAGAGACCAGAGTTAGAAGACTGCAGTATAGTAAAACTGTTACAGAGAGCAGAGGTTTGAGACTGGGGTGCAGAAGGACTGTTACAGAGAGCAGAGTTTGGAGACTGGGTTGCAGAAGGATTATTGCAGAGCACAGAATTTTTAGACTGAGGTGCAGAACGACTGTTGCAGAGATCAGTTGTTGGAGATTTGGGTGCAGAAGGACTGTTTCAGAGAGCAGACGTTGGAGACTGGGGTGAAGAAGGATCGTTGTAGAGAGCAGAGGTTTTAGACTTGGGTGCGAAAGGACTGTTACAGAGAACAGAGGTTGGAGACGGTGTTGCCAAAGGCCTGTTACAGAAGAGTTTGGAAAAAGGGTGCAGAAGGACTGTTACAGAGAGAAGAGTTTGGAGACTGCGTTGCAGAAAGATATTACACAGAGCAGAGGTTGGAGTCTGAGGTGCAGAACGACTGTTAAAGAGAGTAGAGTTTGAAGACTGAGGTACAGAAGGATTGTTAAAGAGAGCAGATGTTGGCGACTGGGGTGCAGAAAAACTGTTTCAGATAGCAGAAGTTTTAGAATGGAGTGTAAAAGGACTGTTGGAGAGAGCAGAGTTTGGAGACTGGGTGCAGAAAGAATGTTGCAGAGAGCAGAGATTGGAGACTGAGATGCAGGAGTGTTATTGAGATCACAGGTTAGAGACTGGGGTGCAGAAAAACTGACAGAGAAAGCAGAGGTTGAAGACTGTGGTGCAGAAGAAAAATTACAGAGAGCAGACTTTGGAGTCCGCAGTACAGGAGGCCTGTTACAGAGAGCAGAGTTTTGAGACTGCGTTTAAGAAGGACTGTTTCAGAGTGTAGATGGTGAAGACTGGGGTGCAGAAGAACTGTTGCAGAGAGAAGAGGTTGGAGACTGGGGTGCAGAAGAACTGTCACAGAGAGCAGAGGTTGGAGACTGAGGTGCAGAAGGAATGTTACAGAGAGCAGAGGTTGGAGACTGGAGTTCAGAAGTACTGATACAGAGAGCAGAGGTTGGAGAGGTGCAGAAGGACCATTAGAGAGAGCAGAGTTTGCAGACTGCTATACAGAAAGACTGTTACAGTGAGGATTCGTTGGACACTAGGGTAGAGTAGGACTGTTCCAGACAGCAGATGTTGGTAACTGTGGTTCAGAATGACTGTTGCAGAGAACAGAGGTTAGAGAATGGGGTGTAAAATGAGTGTTGCAGAGAGCAGAGGTTGGAGACTGAGGTGTTGAAGGACTGTTACAGAGAGCAGAGTTTGGAGACTAGGGTGCAGAAGGATCTTACAGAGAGCAGAGGTTGGAGACAGGGGTGCAGAAGTACTTTTGCAGAGAGCAGAGGTTGGAGACTGAGGTGCAGAAGGCCTTTAATAGAGAAGAGTTTGGAGATAGGGAGGAGAAGGATTGTTACAGAGAACAGAGGTTGGAGACTCAGGTGCAGCAGTACCATTGCAGAAAGCAGAGGTTGGAGACTTTGGTGGAGAAGGAATGTTACTGGGAGCAGAGTTTTGAAACTGTGGTGCAGAAGGATATTACAGAGAGCAGGTTTGAGACAGGGATTCAGAAAAACTGTTGCATAGAGCAGATGTTAGAGACTGGTGTGCAGAAGGATCATTGCAGAGAGCAGAGGTTTGAGACTGGGGTGCAGAAATATCGTTGCAGACAGAAGAGGTTAGAGACTGGGAAGCAGAAGGACTGTTACAGAGAGAAGAGTTTGGAGACTGAGGTGTAGAAGGCTCGTTGCAGTGAGCAGAGTTTTCAGATTGAGGTGCAGAAGGACTGTTACAGAGAGCAGAAGTTTTAGCCTGGGGTGCAGAAGGCACGTTACAGAGAGCAGAGGTTGAAGACTGGGGTGTAGAAGGACTGTTTCAGAGAGTAGAGGTTTGGATATTGGCGTCCAGAAGGACTGTTGGCGAGAGAAGAGGTTGGAGACTGGGGTAGAGAAGGACTGCTGCAGAAAGTAGAGGTTGGAGACTGAGGTGCAGAAGGACTGGTACAGAGATCAGAGGATGGAGACTGGGGTGCAGAAGGACTTATACAGAAAGCAGACGTTGGTGACCTGGGTGCAGAAAGATTGTTGCAGAGAGCTGAGTTTGAATACTGGGTTGGAGAAGGACTTTTTCAGAGAGCAGATGTTGGAGACTGGGGTGCAGAAGGACTGTTGCAGAGAGCAGAGATTTGAGACTGGGGTGTAGAAGGACTAGTGCAGAGAGAAGAGATTGCAGACTGAGTTGCAGAAGGACTCTTACAGAGAGCAGAGGTTGAAGCCTGGGGTACAGAATCAGTGTTGTAGAGAACAGAGGTTGGAGACTGGGGTGCAGAAGGACCATTGAAGAAAGCAGAGATTGGAGACTGGGTTTCAGAAGGATCTTACAGAGAGAAGAATTCAGACAATGAGGTTCAAAACGACTGTTGCAGCGAGCAGAGGTTGGAGATTGGGTCGCAGAAAGACTGCTGCAGAGAGCAGAGTTTTGAGACTGAGGTGCAGAAAGTCTGTTACAGAGAGCAGAGGTTAGAGACCGGGGTGCAGAAAGAGTGTTGCAGAGAGCAGAGGTTGCAGAGTGAGGTGCAGAAGGACTGTTATAGAGAACAGAGGTTGGAAACTCGGGTGCAGAAAGACCATTGCAGAAAGCAGAGGTTAAAGACAGGGTTTCAGAAGGATCTTACAGAGAGCAGAGGTTAGACACTGAGGTGCAGAAAAACTGTTTAAGAGAGCAGAAGTTGTTGATTGAGACGCAGAAAGACTGTTGCGGAGAGAGAGGTTGGAGTCTGACGTGCAGAAAGAAAGTTACAGAGAACAGAGGTTGGAGACTGGGGTTAAGAAAAACTGATACAGAAAGTAGAGTTTGGAGACTGGGGAGCAGAAGGATCCTTACAGTGAGCAGAGATTGGAGACTGCAGTACAGAAGGACTGTTAAAGAGAGCAGAGGTTGGAGACTGGGGTCGAGAAGGACTGTGGCAGAGAGCAGATTTTGGAGACTGGGATGCAGAAGAACTGCTACAGAGAGTAGAGGTTGGAGATTCGGGCACAAATGGCCTGTTACACAGATCAGAGTTGGGAGACTGTATTGCAGAAGGACTGTTGCAGAGAGCAAGGATGAAGACTGGGGTGCAGAAGGACTGTTGCAGAGAGCGGAGGTTTCATATTGAGGTGCAGAAGAACTTTCACAGAGAGCAGAGTTTGGAGACTGTGTTGCAGAAGGACTTATACAGAAAGCAGAGGATGAGGATTGGAGTGAAGAAGGACCCTTAAAGAGAATAGAGGTTAAAGAGTATTGTACAGAAGAAATGTTGTGGAGAACAGAGATTGGAGACTTCTGTGCAGAGGGACCATTGCAGAGAGCAGAGTTTGGAGACTGGGGTGCAGAAGGAATGTTACAGAGAGAAGACTTTGGACACTGGGGTGCAGAAGGATCTTACAGAGAGAAGAGTTTGGAAACTGGGGTGCAGAAGGAGTGTTGCACAGAGCACAGTTTGGAGGAGCCTTGGGTGCAGAAGGATCGTTGCAGAGAGCAGAGTGTGGAGACTGGGGTGCCGAAGAACTGTTACAGAGAGAAGAGGTTGGAGACTTGGGTGCAAATTGCCTGTTATACAGATCAGAGTTAGGAGACTGGGGTGCAGAAGAACTGTTACAGAAAGCCTATATTGGAGCCTGGTTTTCAGAAGGATCTTACACAGAGAAGAGGTTGGAGAATGAGGTGCAGAAGGACTGTTACATAGAGTAGATGTAGTAGACTGAGGTGCAGAAAGACCGTTGCCTAGAGCAGGGTTTGGAGACTGAGGTGTAGAAGGACTGTTGCAGAGAGAAGAGTTTGGAGACTTAGGTCTAGAAGGACTCTTGCAGAGAGCAGAGGTTGGAGACTGGGGTGCAGAAAGACTGTTGCAGAGAACAGAATTTGGAGACTGAGGTGCAGAAGTACTGTTACAGGGAGCAGAGCTTGGAGACTTTATTGCAGAAGGACTGATACATAAAGCAGAGGTTTGAGACTGGGGTGCGGAAGGACCGTTACAGAGAGAAGTGTTTGGAAACTGAAGTACAGAAAAACTGTTACAGAGAGCAGAGGTTGGAGACTGGGTTGGAGAAGAACTGTTGCAGAGATCAGAAGTTGGAGACTGGGGTGCAGTAGGACTGTTGCAGAGAGTAGAGGTTGGAGATTGGGGTGTAGAAGAACTGTTGCAGAGAGTAGAGTTCGGAGACTGGGGTGCAGAAAGACCATTGCAGAGAGGAGAGGTGAGAGACTGAGGTGCAGAAGGACTGTTAGAGAGAGCAGAGGTTGGAGACTGGGGTGCAAAAGGACCCTTACTGAGAGCAGAGTTTGGAGACTGTGGTACAGAAGGACTGTTACGGAGAGCAGATATTGGATCCTGGGGTGCTGAAGGATCGTTTCAGAGAGCACAGGTTGGATACTGGGATGCAGAAGGCCTGTTACAGAGAGCAGAGTTTGAAGACTGGGGTGCAGAAGGCCTGTTACAGAGAGCAGAGGTTGGAGACTAGGGTGCAGAAGGATTGTTACAGAAGGCACAGGTTGTATACTGGGGTGCAGAAGGACCATTACAAAAAGCAAAGGTTGGAGACGGAGGTGCAGAAGGACTTTTACAGAGAGCAGAGTTTGGATACTGGGGTTCAGAAGGACTGTTACAGAGAGCAGATTTCGGAGACTGAGGTGCAGAAGGATCGTTGCAGAGAGAAAAGGTTGGAGACTGGGGTGCAGAAAACCTGTTAGAGAGAGCAGATTTTGGAGACTGCCGTGCGGAATACTTGTACAGAGAGCAGAGGTTGGAGACTGGGGTGCAGAAGGATTGTTACAGATAGCACAATTTGGAGACTGGGGTGCAAAATTATCGTTGCAGAGAGAAGAGGTTTCAGACTGAGGCTTAGAAAGACTGTTATATAGAGCAGAGGTTGAAATCTTAGGTGCAGAATGACTGTTACATAAAGCAAAGTTTGGCAATTTGTGTGCAGAAGGACCGTTATAGAGAGAAGAGGTTGGAGACTGGGGTTCAGAAAACCTGTTACAGAGAGCAGAGTTTGGAGACTGGGATGCAGAAGACCTTGTACAGAGAGAAGACGTTGGAAACTGATATAAAGAAAGATTGTTACAGAGAGTAGAGGTTCGAGACTGGGGTGCAGAAAGACTATTACAGAGAGCGAAGTTTGGAGACTGAGGGGCAGAAGGACTTATACAGAGAGCAGATTTTGGATACTGAAGTGCAGAAGGACTGCTACAGAGAGCAGAGTTTGGAGACTGAGGTGCAGAAGGATTGTTATAGAGAGCAGAAGTTTGAGATTAAAGTTCAGAAGGACTTTTACAGAGAACAGAGGTTGGAGACTGGGGTGTAGAAAGATCATTGCAGAGAGCAGAGGTTGGAGACTGGTGTGCAGAAGGAGTGTTACAGAGAGAAGAGTTTGGAAACTTAGGTGCAGAAGGATCGTTGCAGAGAGAAGAGGTTGGAGACTGGGGTGGAGATGGACTCTTACAGACAGCAGAGGTTGGAGACTGAGGTGCAGAAGGATAGTTTCAGAGAGTAGAGGTTGGAGACTTGGGTGCAGAAAGACCATTACAGATTGCAGAGGTTGGATACTGAGGTGCAGAAAGTCTTTTACACAGAGGAGAGGTTGGAGACTGGGGTGTCAAAGGATTCTTACAGAGAAAAGAGGATGGAGACTGCGGTGCATAAGGAGTGTTACAGAGAGCAGAGTTTGGAGATTGGGGTTAAGAAGAACTATTACAGAGAGCAGAATTTTGAGACTGTGTTGCAGAAGGCCTGTTACAGAGAGCAGAGTTTGGAGATGTGGTGCAGAAGGAGTGTTACAGAGAGCAGAGTTTAGATATTGGGGTTCAGAAGAACTATTACAGAGAGTAGATTTTTGACACTGATGTGCAGAAGAACTGTTACAGAGAGAATAGCTTGGAGTATGGGGTGCAAAAGGACTGTTGTAGAGAGAAGAGTTTGAAGACTGGGGTGCAGAAGGATCGTTGCAGAGAGCAGAGGTTAGAGACTGAGGTGCAGAAGGATCGGTAAAGAGAGCAGAGATTGGAGACCAGTGTGCAGTAGGATAGTTACAGAGAGCACAGGTTGGAGACTGGGGTGCTGAAGAAATGTTGCAGAGTGCAGAGGTTGGAGACTGGGATGCAGAAGTACAGTAGCAGAGAGCAGAAATTGGAGACTTGGGTGTAGAAGGACTGTTGCAGAGAGCAAACGTTGAAGGCTGGGATGCAGAAGGATCCTTGCAGAGAGCAGAGGTTGGAGACTGGGGTGTAGAAGGACTGTTGCAGAGAGCAGAGGTTGGATACTGGGGTACAGAAGGACTGTTGTAGTGAGCAGATGTTGGAGACTGAGGTGCAGTAGGACTGTTACAGAGAGCAGAGGTTTTACACTGGGGTGCAGAATAACTGATACGGAAAGTAGAGTTTGTAGTCTAGGGTATAGAAGGACTGTTACAGAGAACAGATTTTGTAGCCTAGGCTGCAGAAGGACTGTTGTGGAGAACAGAAGTCAGAGACAGTGGTGCAGAGGGGCCGTTTCAGAGAGATGAGTTTGGAGACTGAGGGGCAGAAGGCCTGTTACAGAGAGCAGAGTTTAAACACTGGATTGCAGAAGACCTGTTGCAGAGAGCAGAGTTTGGAGACATGGGTGCAAAAGGATTGTTATAGATAGCACACTTTGGAGACTGGGGTATAGAAGGATCGGTGCAGAGAGCAGAGCTTTCAGACTGATTCTTAGAAGGACTGTTAAAGAGAGGAGAGGTTGGAGTCTGAGGTCCAGAAGGACTGTAATAGAAAGCAGAGGTTGGTAATTGGGGTTCAGATGGACCGTTACAAAGAGAAGAGGTTGGAGACTGCGATACAAAAGGACTATTACAGAGTGCAGAGGTTGGAGACTGGGTAAAAGAAGGATCGTTGCTGAGAGCAGATGTTGGAGACTGAAGTGCAGTAGGACTGTTAGAGAGAGCAGAGGATGGAGACTCAGTTGCAGAAAGACAGTTACATAGAGCACAGGTTGGAGAGTGGGGTGCAGAATAAATGTTGCAGAGAGTAGAGTTTGGAGACTTGGTTGCATAAGCACTGATGCAGAGAGCAGAGTTTCGAGACTAGGGTGCAGAAGTATCGTTGCAAAGAGCAGAGGTTGGAAACTAAGGTGCAGAAGGATCGTTACACAGAGCAGAGTTTGGTTCCTGGGGTGTAAAAGGACTGCGGCAGAGAACAGAGGTCGGAAACTGAGGTGCAAAAGGACTGATACACAGAGCAGAGGTTAGAGACTGGGGTGCAGAAGAAATGATACACAAAGAAGAGGTTGGAGACTGCGGTTAAGAAGGACCGTTATAGAGAGAAGAGTTTGGAAACTCCAGGAGAGAAGGACTTTTACAGAGAACAAAGTTTGGAGACCGTGATGCAGAAGGACTGTTGCCGAAAACAGAGTGTGGAGACTGGGGTGCAGAAGGATTCTTACAGAGAACAGAGTTTGGAGACTACTGTGCAGAAGGACCGTTGCAGCGAGCAGATGTTGGAGACTGGGGTGCAGAAGGACTCTTAGAGTGAGCAGAGTTTGGAAACTGAGGTGCAGAAGGATCATTTCAGAGAGTAGAATTTGGAGACTGGGGTGCAGAAGGACCGATACAGATAGCAGAGGTTGGAGACTGAGGTGCAGAAGGACTTTTACAGAGAGCAGATTTTGGATACTGAAGTGCAGAGGACTGTTACAGAGAGGAGAGTTTGGAGACTGAGGTGCAGAAGGATTGTAATAGAGAGCAGAGTTTTGAGACTGAAGTGCACAAGGACTCCTACAGAGAACAGAGGTTGGAGACTGGGGTGCAAAAGGATCATTGCAGAGAGCAGAGGTTGGAGACTGAGAGGCAGAAGGATCGTTGCAGAGAGCAGAGGTTTCAGACTGTGATGCAGAAAGATCGTTACAGAGAGCAGAGGTTAGACACTGGGGTGGAGAAGGACAGTTACAGAGAGCACAGATGGAGACTGGGGTGCAGAAGAAATGTTGCAGAGAGCAGAAGTTTGACACTGGGGTGCAGAAGGACTGTTACTGAGAGCCGAGGTTTGAGACTGGGGTGAAGAAGAACTGATAGAGAAAGCTGACGTTGGAGACTGGGGTGCAGAAGGACCGTTACAGAGAGCAGAGGTTGCAGACTGCTGTACAGAAGGACTGTTACAGAGAGCAGAGGATGGAGCCTTACGTCCAGAAGGACTGAGGCAGAGAACAGAGGTTGGTGACTGGGGTGCAGAAGAACCGTTGCAGAGAGCAGAGTTTGGAGACTGAGGTGCAGAAGGATTTTTAAAGAGAGCAGAGGTTGGAGACTTGGGTGCAGAAGGACTGTTCCAGACAGCAGAGGATGGAGACTGAGGTGAAAAAGAATAGTTGCAGAGAGAAGAGGTTGGAGACTGGGTTGAAGAAAGCCTGTTACAGAGTGCAGAGTTTGAAGAGTGGGGTGCAGAAGGTTTGTTACAGAGAGCAGAGTTTTTAGCCTGAGGTGCAGAAGCACTGTTGCATATAGCACAGTTTCGAGACTGGGTTGCAGAAGGATCTTATAGAGAGCATTTTGGAGTCTGAGGTTCAGAAGTTTTGTTACACAAAGCAAAGTTTGGAAACTGGGGTGCAAAATAATTGGTGCAGAGAGCAGAGTTTTCTGACTGAGGTGCAGAAGGACTGTTGCACAGAGCAGATATTGGATCCTGGGGTGCTGAAGGATCGTTGAAGAGAGCACAGGTTTGAGACTGGGGTGCAGAAGGCCTGTTACAGAGAGCAGAGGTTGAAGACTGGGGTGCAGAAGGCCTGTTACAGAGAGCAGAGTTTGGAGACTGGGGTGCAGAAAGACTGTTACAGAGAGCAGAGTTTTAAAAATGGGTTGCAGAAGGATCTTAGAGAGAGCAGACTTTGGAGACTGAGGTGCAGAAGGATCTTACAGAGAGTAGATTTTGGATACTGAAGCTCA